>NC_048893.1:193484530-193769258 GCF_011077185.1 Oxyura jamaicensis | reverse complement strand
TCTCTTCTCTTCTCTTCTCTTCTCTTCTCTTCTCTTCTCTTCTCTTCCTGTTTCTGTTTCTGTTGTTGATATTGTCACAGACAGCATTTCACCTTCTAGGCAAGAGGAGAATTTGTTTGACTTCTCTTCCATCTTACTTGATTAGGCCATGTGATAGCTATTGTGCGTTTGAAGGTGATGCTAAGGAGCTGATATTTGCCAAAGAACTGTCAAAGAATTGTAGTCCAAGATTAGAGAATGGTATCCAAGATTACAGAATATCATCCAAGATTACAGGATCACAGAATGGCTGAGGTGGGAAGGGACCTCTGGGTCCGTCTTGTCCAGCCCCTGCTCAAGCAGGGACACCCAGAGCAGGCTGCCCAGGACCATGTCCAGGGGGCTTTTGAAGATCTCTGAAGAGGGAAACTCCACAACTTCTATGGGCAACATAAAAGAAAGATTTTAGAACACTTTCAAAAGGGGGCTAAAAATCCCCTGTGTGTGTGTTTCATGGAGGCAGGAATTTCTGGGACATGTTGTCCAAAGGGAAATTTCAATTTCACCACAATCAAACACAGCTCTTTGCAATGAGATGCAGAGGAGCATTTGACAGGCAAACACTTGTGACTTTGCTCTTGGTGAGACGTAGAAATTGGGGGTTTGGTATGACTGTAAAATTCGGATGTGTATAGTACCTATGAATGAGATTCAAGACAATTATCCATATATTCCTGTAACGTATGCTGCTGTGGAGACTTCAGTTTAAGACATCTGTTTAGGTAGGTGCTTAAACATACACCTGTGAATGATGAGATTTTGGTCCTGTGCTGAAAATGGAGTGTGTAGGTAAGCTCTGTGATGAATCATGCCTTGGACAGAGGAAAACAGGCAGACAGGCGCCTGTCCTTGTGCCCTCACTGCTGGCGTTGGCTCCATATCGCTGCCGTGCCAGGACAGCTTGCCTGGACATCAGGAGGAGATGGCACAGACCCTCAGTGCCTCTCTACCGTGTGGCCTTCAAACACACCTGGGAGTATTTTTAAGATTTGACCAATATTTTTGACAACCCAGGGATAGTTTAGGGGTCCTTCCTCCAAGTCTAGGCCTGGGGTTGGGATGGGAGCTGTGAGGAAAGGAGGAGGTTCAGGTGTCTGTAGGCACCCTGGGAGCTCTGTGCTGTGTCCTGAAGTTAGAAATGGAAATGTCCTCTCTGGTGTTTTAGGCAGAAGCAGGACTTTTCTCTAGTGGTTGGTGATTTCAGAATCACTATCAGTCAGATTTAATAAATGAAGAGTTTTTGCCACAAGAAGCAGGCAAGAAAGAGTTTTATTTTCCAATAAAGTCTTATGCTTATGCTCTTAACAACTGAATGTCCCAGATATTATCCAAGTCAGCAAATGTTACACTTTTAGGTAGAATACAAGGTAATATTTTTTTTCCTAACCCTTGAATAACATTGCTGGAAAGGTTGCTCTTCTGTTAAACACTGGCATTTCTCACGTCCCTATTCTTTTTGCCAGAGGATAACTTTCTCCCCTCTCTAAGCTGTAAGATCTCTCACTGGAAAGAGATAAGCTTTATGTGAAGGGCTATTTTCTGTAAATCTTCCCTGATACTAGAGAAAAACATGGAACCTGTTCTGTGAAATGTACTTTTAAGGCTACCTGCACTTTGAGCTCCCTTAAAACCAAGTGGCACATTCACTTTGAAGTAAGAGAGGTACTGGCTTTAGGTATTAACATCAAGGTACTGAGATCTTAATGTAATGCCTTTTTCTTGGCATGATAGGGAGAGATGATAGCTTATGTCTTCAGTCAGTGTTGTAATGTAATCATCAGAGAATGATAATTCCAGAGGGATTACCCACAAAGGAAATGTAATCTGGATTTTAAGGTAGACTATACACTCAAAGTTTGGGAGCTCTTTGTGATGGACTAGCTCCCTACACAAAGCCTTCTACTGCAGAATAATAATACTATTTCTGTAACTACTTTGCTCCATTTCCAAAGTGTATTGAATTAAGACAGAATGAACCTGCTCTATTCTGGAATAATAGTCTCTCTGCATAGGTATGTGGACTAAATTGTGAACCAGTTGTAGTTATTCTGAATATTTAGCTCTTTAATGTGAACTCTAATGTAAATATAAAGCTGTATGCTAATGGTTTACCTGTCAGCTAACTAATTGGTTCCTATGGATAGTAAGAAAAATGCAATTCCACTCATGAAGTTTAAGGACCAGTTCCTAGGTAGGGGCAGGGATGCATTCTGAGGCAGTTGCGTTCAGCAGGCAGCAACGCTTGGGCTCGCTGAGCCGAGCACTTCTCACCTCATGATGCATCCGTCTGATGGGACACAATCCCAGTTTAATTGATAGGGAAGTGCAGATAAAGAGCTTGCATATAAACAGATTATCTTTAAAAGGGCAGGTGCATATACAAAAAGGAATGTTCTCTTTGATTCCAGCTAGCCCACAGAGATACAATCAAAACCACTTATTCTTTGCTCCTTAATAAAAACGCTGAATTAGCAACTGTGTAATGGAAAGTGTTACATTACCTGGATCAGATAGTGAGATTCAAAAGATGATTTCAATGTTGCTGTGCCAAAGCTGATAACATATTCCTCAGCCTTTAGTTCTTAGCAGCGATGAGGCTGCTTTACAGAAAGCAGACTTCGGCAGCTGAGGCATGGGGCTGAAATCAGGGAGCGGGCTCTGGCACAAGGCTGCTCGGTTCCTGCTGTGCTGGTGCTGAGTGAGCTGCCTGCCCAGCCAGAAGCCGTGGAGCTGCCTCAGCACCTCCCTGGGCGTGAGGTGAAAAGTCTGCCTCTCGTCAGAGCTGATTAACCCGAACGCAGCCCTGTGTTAGCATAACTATCCTGCTCGGGTGTTAATTTTGATGACGATTTGTGTTGCTGCTGTGCTCAAGGGCCAGCCTGCTGCTTGCACGGAGCAAGTATCTCGCTGCGCATCAGTGCTTCTTATGTAAAGAGAGTAATGAGGCTGCTCGCCTCTGCCCTTTGTCTAGTCTACTTGAAGCCTCGAGCTGTTCCACTAATTTTCATAAGTTGGATTGTTGCAAACGGGGCTGAAAAGTTTCCCTCTCAGTTCTTCCTTCAAAAATCAAGTTGGCATTTTCTGAAACCCACAGGACTTTGGAAAATAGAGATAAATCCAAATTATAGCCACTGAATACAGGTGGGAAGGTTTTTGGCATCCCCTCCCACCTGATATAACTGGTGGAAGGGTTGACACCAGTTGACCACATCCACGTGGTGGACTGGCTGTGCAGGGTGCAAGGAGCTGTCAGTGCTGCTGGATGTGCTGCAGATCCCCGTGAGATGTCGTGGGTTAGGACATGGATATTGCTGCAGCAGGAGGGTGAGCTCAGACACTGCCTGCTCGCTTTAATGACCACATAGGCAATGGCCTTTCAAAATAAAAATGCACTTGGGTGTTGTGGCTTGACATACATTAGTATTTCCCTCCCTATTGTGGCTCAGCCCTTGGGATTAAAGTTTGGTAGATAATCCTTTTAAATTAATTTGGTGCTAGGTTATATGATGGGCACTTAAATCTTGCTCTGCTGATGGTAGATGTTATTAAGTTTGCCTGATGTAACCACTCATCCCCTCTCCTTAGGCCACCAAAGTTACATTTATCTGGGCTAAATCTTGCACCCACCAACACTAACGGGTATTTTTTGTTACCGCAGCATCAAACACAGTTTGTGCAACTTGCCTATGAGGAGATCCCACCCAGATAAATGACGGTAAAACTGTCATCACAGATGCTAAACTAATGGCTGAGTAATTACATGGCCAAATGACCCAATTGCATCAGCAGAGAACACCACTGTGGGAAGGGTCAGCATCAGAAGGGCACGCGAGGTGAAATCCTTGTCACTGGCTTCAGTGGAAGGAGAAGTTCATCGTAGGAGAGAAACCATTATACCCACACTTAACCAGTGACACTTCAGAGCCTTGTTTAGAGTTTTTTGGGTTTTATTGACCTCTTCAGTTGCCATTGGGGGTCAGAAAATGTCTCAAGTGTCTTTTGAGTGCATTGTGCCTCTGTCGTTTGAGGACACGCAACTCATCTTGTTTGATGGTGTGCAGTCAGGGCACCACCTACACACGTGAGCTGGTACTGCTGGTCCCCCTCCACCGGCCATCCCTCCAGCACAGACATTGCTTTAGCCATAGCACGGGATCCGTGGTCTAGCTGAGGGTTACTCTGAGCAGCTTGCACGACCCAGGGGTTAAAATGACAGGGGAACCATGGGCACTGTTGTAGCTTATTCCAGCCATGAGAAAGCTGGGGAATTTTTAGGGAAAACAAACAAACAAACAAAAAAAACTGTTATAAACTCAGACATAGAGTCTGGAAAGAGGGTAGAGAATAAGGTTTCACCAACAGATTTTAGGGAAGAAGCACATAAGGGTATTTGCATAAATTATTGCCATTGCAAAACCTATGGAACTATAGTGGAGCAATAGTAGGAAAAGAAAGTTTGTGTTTACCTACAGCTGCACACAGGAACATGCAGCAGCTGTTGGGCACGTTAACTGCAGGAGAAAATATCGAGACTCCTCCTCTGGTAGTTGTTTGAAGTGTTGATTTTTCAGTGGTGATTATGATGACAAACCAACTCAGCAAGCTTCAGAACTGTATCAGTGAGGGATCTGGCTCCATGTCCTGTAGTGTTTGCTTTGCTGTGCACAGTGTGTACGTCTCTTCTTGTACACTGTAACATGGTACATAAGCACCTTACGAAAAATCTAACCTCTATTAGATTGTATCTCTGCTTATAAAGATCACAGGTAACATAAAAAGGTAAAAAAAACAGGCAAAGTGCATTTTCTATGTGATAGAAGGAACAGGTATAGAAATTACACTTAAATGATGGTCCTTCCCTAAGATGTCAGAATATCTTCATGTCTGTTCTTGAATTCATTGAAGAAGAGTCTACAAAACACTCTCGTCTCACTCTTTCATTTGGAGGAGTTTTCATGTTCATCATTGCAGGGGGGTGGCTTATT
The DNA here is from genome assembly GCF_011077185.1 of Oxyura jamaicensis. Lineage (NCBI taxonomy): Eukaryota > Metazoa > Chordata > Aves > Anseriformes > Anatidae > Oxyura > Oxyura jamaicensis. Next base: position 193,764,234 of record NC_048893.1, on the reverse strand, counting down.
GTAATTACATTAATGCTATTTTTAGTAATTAGAGTTTATCACCTATTAATAATTCCCTGTCCCACTCATGTACATTGCCATCTTTTCTTGGAGCTGAATAACTGCTGGGAATAGTTGATAAGTAAAACGAAATCAGGCACACAAATAACAGAAGGATTTGTATTGTTTTCCTGGTCTGAACAAGATATTTTTATGCCTTGATTTACAAGCCTCTATGTTTACCCTTAAGACTGCCTGGTTACAGGAGGAAAAGGAAGGACCACTGAAGAGTTTCCAAGGGAACTTAGGAAATTTGCATGGGAACAACTCCACGGGATGGAGGGCTCCCCTTCCCTACAAGGAGTAAGACTGGCTGATCATTGAAGTGCAGGCTGAAAACTGAGTTGGAGGGAGACAGTCAAGGTTCAGAAGAGCAGCTCTTACATCTGCACAAGACCTGAAGGATAGAAGAAGTTCAGGCAGCGATATCACGAAGGCATGATGAGGATAATGTGATTTGAAGTGAGCAGGCGAGCATGAAGAAACAGGGAATTAAGCCTGCTTGCAACAAAAGGAAAGTGAGAGGTAGAAGACATTTTGGCACAGAGTGCCCAGTGGAATAGGCACATCATAACCACTGGAAGAAAGAGGCAAAGGCAGATTTAGAGAACTGGACACATTTAACGATTACAGCATTTGAAGAAGTTGCTGCTGCAATAATGTATTGGAAAGTCAGTGAGTGGGAAAGAACAAAGCAGGAGGTGCAGGGGAAGGGGATGTTTAACGAGGTGGCTGAAGAGGTGAAGTGCTTTCCAAAGAAGCACTTTTTTTTTCCCAGAACATCTTTTTTCACTTTCAAGAGCATCTTTCTTCACCATCGGAAGAAGACAGAGAATGATCTTTGAGAATGCTGCTGTAAAAAAATCAAGATTAAATCCTGCAGCACAGAAAATCTCTGAAGGACTCTGGAGATGGAAAGCAATGCAGAAATGGGAGATGCACTGGTGCCTCTGGGTGCAGTGGTGCTACACCAGCATCAGAGACTTCACAGAGCACTGAGAAGATGCTCTCACTGAAAGAAAGAAGAGGGACAGGGGAAAAACCTCTGTGTTCCATTGATGGAGTAGCAGTGGACATGGGACCAAACCTGTGCCAGCTCCCTCTGGCTGCACTGTGGCACTGGGTAGAGGTACCATCCCCATCCTGTGCCCACATGAGGTGACCAATTGTTCCAGCATCTGGCGGTACAAAAGAGAAGTCACTAACACCCATACATCCTTTCTATGAGCTTCCTATGGCTGACACTGTTAGTTCCAGTGTGGACAGGCTTTATGCAAAGGACTCCAAGCACTGTAATGTACAGCACAGCAACCCACGTTGAGTTTCAGAGAGCTACCATCTACCTGAAAGGCTGAGGCGAGCGCTCCAGAAGTCCTCCTGGATGAAATGGGGAAGCCTGACACCTAGAGTGGGACTCACAACAACCAGCATGGTCTGGTCCCAGGTTTTGGAGGGCAACTAAAAGGGCACGCTGAAAATACATATTTCTGTATAGGCAGAAGAAGTGGGATCTAGCCCTTTCCAGACAGAAGGAGGAGTGAGGCTGAAGTGTCTGCACCTCAAGAAAGTCCCAGGGCATCATTGGTGCCTTTTGGGCAGGAAGCTCTTCTGCCCTTTGAGAAGTGTGGGTCTGGTAGGAAAGGGAGCTATGGGTGACCCTGAGTCCAGAACACAATGGTGAGAGCATCAGTGGGGTGTGGGAATTTGTCCCGGAGTTGACTGGTTGTTTTCTCTGGGTATAAGGTTAACTAAAACCCGTAGTTAAATAGACTGAAGAGGTTAAGTTTCTGCTTCTGTGCTGAGATCCCTTGCTGGATCCATGACTTTTGCATCCCCTGATGCTCAGCACAGAAGAGCATCACCTGCTTTGTGACTAGCAGTAGATGATACCTGTTACAGACAGTGGGCTCTGCAGCTCTGAATGGATGGGTTATTTGAATGGACCTCCTTTCAGAAAGCTGGCACTAAGAATACTTTTTTTTCCTACCTCCTAGATGTCTTTGAATAGGAGATGGGCACAGATCTGGTCAATAGAGATGACCTGTAGCACAGCTTTAGGCACAAAGGAAGTCTTCAGGGTGATTTCCTGAATCTCAATACTTTAATGGGTTTTAGGTTCCCCGTTCTGTGCATTTATAGGAGCTAGACTCATGTCAAGCATCTGAACATGCCTGGCCAAGATGTGATTGGTTTTTTTTTGGAGTACAGTTCTGCAGAGCAGGCAGTGTGTCCCAGAGGTCTGAAGTTATGGGAGAGCAGGCAATGTTGTCTGGCCAGATAGCCAGGGCTATAAAAGCTCTGCCATCATGGGAGAAGCACAGTGCCAATGCAGTGCCTCATGTAAAATATTTGGCTGCTTATAAAACTGGGTAAAAATTGCTGAAAATAAATACTTTATGGAAAAAAATGGATCTATTTGACTTTTTTTTTTTTCCCTAGAGAAAATTTCTTTTAAGCCATTCTAAACACCAATTTATAATTCGAATTAGGGCATAGCCACAGGAATACATTGCCATGAGGTAAAGCAGCATGGGCGTTCACACTGCACTGCTACTACCACCACCTACTAATCTGTGGTAGCAGCTCTTCCCCCAGGCAGTGGAAGGTATCTTCTCCTGGACGAGCACAGGGTGACTTGCCAGGTCTCTCTGTGCACACAGAGTTACCACAGAGCTGCTAATTTGCTGAAGATCCAGACTTCTTGGCAGCTCGCTCCTTAACAACATTTTTTAGGTGTATTTATCTAACATATTTTATTCTGTCCTTTCCTCTCTGTTCTAGGCAGCTGTTTCTGCCACAGCGGTGCCACTGGCAATGCTTTCATTTGTACCAAAATAGCTCTTGAGGACTCTGTATTATAAACCACATTTTTCAAACTAAAAACCATTCTTCTGGGAGGCATTCAGATTTCTATCACTTCAGTGATCAGGTTTAGGCAGTGGCCACAGGGGTGCAATGGCCACAGTTGGGGGATGTTGTGAGTTATGGTGTCAAGTAGAGACGGCCTGATAAAGGGGAGCATTGGATCTTATAGTGAAGAAATTAGAGCAAATTGTACCTTTCAGCTCCTGTGACATCCAGCACTTATGCTGTTGGTTGTGTACATAAATGGCAAAACAGAATGTGTTCAAGAAGATGAACTGATCAGCCAAAAAAAAAAAAAATCAATATAAATATGGAATTGCCATGTTTCTGCCAGCGATACTTCAGGAAAACTTAGCTCAAATTTTTAAGGAGTTTATTTCAGGAAGCATAAAAGTTCAAACAATTTTCAAGGGATGCAAAAACTCATGGAGCAGTCAACTATGTTGAAGTTGGTCATAGAGTCCTCTTCTGTTTCTGCAGCAAGTGTGGTTATTTGGACACTGTGTAGGATACTTAGGGATGAAGAGTGTGTATCATACTTGTCAGATGTATTCTAGAGAGAAGTAAAAAAGATTTAGTATCATGCCAGATGGGCTAAACATCGGTTGCCAGTATGAAATTATAAAGGGCAAAACTAATTTCTAGTTGTATAAGAAGTATTAACAGGGAGCACCTTTAACTGCAATATTACTTGCATATTATGTGTAGTTCTTGTGTTCAGACTTCAAAAGAGATAGGGAAATATTGGAAAGCTTTCAGAAAAGAATGTCAGGGAAGGTTTGTGGCATAAAGAATGTCAGTGCATTTGGTTTGTCCAGAAAAAAAAGGTAGGAGGCAGTTTAATCAATTAATTAAAACTTGTGCAAGTGTCTGCCTAGAAAATAAATTCCTGATGGTATGTGGCCTCTTTGATCAGAGACAGGTCATGATGGGAACCAGCTGTTGGAATATGGAGCTAGATGATTTTAGACTGCAAAGGCAGTTTGGGATTCAAAGGGAGCAGGAATTTAATAGCCACAACACGTCAGCCACTGACCATGTGGTGGGTTCTCCATCACTTGAAGTTGCTATAAAACATGGGTTCTGGGAAGTAGAAATTATGCCTTTCATGCAAAAAACACCTTTTGCTACTCTTATGGGTTGCCAAACTAGTTGATTATAATTGCTCTTATTGGCTTTAAAAAAACTTTGAATTAATTTGTTTTTCTTCTCCTGAACAGTCATGCATTTAGATGTGAGGTTTTGCCCTTGCGAAAGAGTGAGAAGGTGCTAAAACTGTACAGAAAGTCCTGGGTGACTGGTCCTCAAGTGAAGACTTGTTTGTAGTACCTGTGTAGCACTTGTGTAGTACCTGCAAGCAGGATAAGTACTGCACAGGAAGGGGCTTGGACCCTGACAGCATTGTCCAGGTTGACTTCTCACTCTTAGATCCACTAGCTATGTGATTTGTCCCTGGGAACTATTTATCTGCACTGTAAGCACCTGTTATTTGATCAACTCTTCAAGGACTTTTTTTTGTCTCTAAATTATTTTCCCTTCTCAACGCTAGGTTTGCAAGCGTGTATGCAACAAGAGGAGCCAACCGGATAGGGCGTGTGTACAAAAAGGCTATTTTCAGGCAATTCACTGATGACACATACTCCCAGGAAATCCCCAAAGCAGCCTGGCTGGGATTCCTTGGGCCAGTCCTGAAGGCAGAAGAAGAGGATGTCTTTATTGTCCATTTAAAAAACTTTGCTTCCCGTCCATACTCAGTGCATCCACATGGGGTCTTCTATGACAAGGACTCTGAAGGTAAAAGTTGGTTTGCCCTTTCTCCTTTCTCTTTTATTCTCCATTTCCCCTGGAGTAGTGAATGTCAGGGCTAGGAGTTTGTCCAAGTATTTATTGTTTTGGCCATTGACATCAGAGGACTTTAGATCACCCTCTCATAAACCCATCAGTAATTGCAGCTGATGACTAAACCCAGGAACATCCTCATTTCTTAAAACTTTTTGCCACAAACCTTTGATGCCTGGGATAAATCCAACACTGAAACAGGTTAGGTGGGTCTTTTTTTCCTTGAATTATTTTCCTGAATTATTAGTCACAGAAGTATTTTCCTTCCTTCTCTCTACTTCTAGCCTGTTGAATAGATAGAGTTTTTGTAAGTGAATGCTTTTTCTCTTTATAGGTGTATAGCATACATGATATAATTTTCAGAATCTCTAACCTATGCATGTGTATTTTGGTTAGAGGTGTATGGATTTGCCTACATTTATCATTCTCATCAGTTTTCTGTGAGAAGATGTATAATGTTAGCTGACAAAATGTGTATGTGACTGTTTGATGAGAGTAAAGAGACATGGAAAAATTAAAGCCTGTTTTTTAAAAGCTTAATCTACTGATAAGTAATTCATTTTAGCTGTCAACAGTTTTTGACTGTTTTAACCAGAACTTTGAAAATTTTTCACAATTTCTCAGTAATTCTTTGTTTGTGAGTGTTATTATTTTTGAAAGCTGTGATAAAATAGAAGAAAATATGCATTTATTTAATGAAAACGGTTAAGGGGGAGCTAAAAGCTTCCTTTTTTTTTTTTTTTTTTTTTTTTTTAATGTATTAGGCGCGCTTTACCCAGATGGAACTGGCGGTAAAAGCAAAGAGGACGATTTTGTTGTTCCCGGTGGAAATTACACGTACACATGGCCAGTAAGGAAAGATTATTCCCCAACTTTGGCAGACTCAAACTGCTTGACTTGGATTTACCATTCTCACATTGACACACCAAGAGATATTGCATCTGGTTTAATTGGGCCACTGCTGGTTTGTAAAAAAGGTACTGAGCTAGAAACACTGACAAAGCAAGCCCCTCTGCCAAGCTTGGCATCTTAACAGTCATTTTTGCTTACAGGTATAAACATGATGGTCTAGAGTCTATCCCTACATAGCCCATAAAAAGGGGGCAAGGAATAGCTGGGCCATTCCAGGAGCACCCCAGGGTAGGTATTGTAGCTCTGGGACAACCCCCTTCCTGCTCCCCTTTGGCTTCACAAGAGATTTGCCTCGGCTGGTGGAGGGACTGCAGCATGCTCTGTGGCCAGCTGGGCATGGCCGAGGCCAAAAATAAACGTTCCAAAACTGGGATCATTTCGGGACAAGCAAAGGACTCATTGCCCAGGAAGTGAAATTAGGGCTGGGCTGGTGACTTCGGCATTGGCATTTACATACTTGAAACCCCAATGTTCCTTGTCATTTTTTTCCCTTAAGGATTTTTGTGTCTAAGTTTTATTTCACAGCTGTATGGGAATGTGCACTGAACAGCTGAGGTCACAGCCTGTCCCGTGTACTTATAGCATGAAAATTTTGTGCTGGAGCACTCAAACCATGTACCAACTCTCTCCCCTCTGTCAGCTGAGCCATCAACTCCTCTCCACCTGGGACACGTGTAAATCTGCCACCTCTTTCCTGTGTCTGCTGCAGTACAAAACCAGCTCTAACTTTATATAAAGAAGTAGTTTTTAGATATTCAGAAAAAAAAAGAAAAACTTCAGTGTGGAGAGGATAGGCAGGGTGTCCAGCTTTACTCACAATTAAGATGTCTCAGACTTTTTTCTCTTGAGGAACTTCCTGAACATGTGAAACCGAGCCAATAACTTTAGGATAATGCATGAAGCTAGGAGATAGCATGTTCAAAACAATCCCAGCCTGGAAGGCCAGCTTATCTGCATCTTGGGTCTTGACTTTGTCAAGGTGGATATCTGCACAATGCCACTGCCTTAGGCCTCCTCCCTCTGATGGTGACGGGTGGCTCCTTACAGGGCTGACAGCAAGGCTCTGGGGCTCCATCCCGGAGGACATTGGGGAAGAAAAAGTTTTTAAGGGTTCAGAGGTAGACTGGACAATTAGATGAAATATAAATCCCTCAGTGGTTAATAATAGACTGTTCAGTGTCACCACTCCTATAGTATCAGGTTGTCCCCCATATGGTCCCTCAGATACCAATACTCAAATTAGATTGAATAGATTGTACTCATCCTGTCTTAAGGCTTCTAAAATTTAAATAACTTGTCCTAGTTAATTGTCTAGTCTTCCTCACTAGTCCATGAGGAGTGAGCCACATTTAGCCAGCTGTTCCGAGGGTATGCTCCACGAGCCGCTCCCATGCAACACAACTGTGGGCTACCACTTGCCTCTCCTTAATTCCCAGCCAAAACAAAAGTCACTGGTTTCCAGCTGGATCAGGCTTCTGATCTGGCTCACTGCATAGCTACACAAATGTTAATACTCACTGGTGGGCACGGTTGGGAACAGTGGGAAAAAGATGGAAAAAAAGGTGGGACCACAGCTTTTGGCAGCTGCTTGTGCTTGTGTCATATCAGCAGATCATTAAATATCAGCTTAACTTAGGTGAGATGAGCTGCCTACTGGAGGCACCCATCTGCTGAAAGGTTGGGGAGGGGGGGTTAAGGTGTCGTGGAGCAGCAAAACTAGATGAAATTCAACATGCCCTATAGATCATGGGCAGACCACTATTTATGCCCGAATGCTCCAAAGTTATTGTCATTTTTTACGTTCAGTCCTCTCCAAGGCTCTTTTTAGCACTTTCCTTTTCGTTTGCAATTTAGGAACTGCAGATGAGACCTCAATAGAAAGGACTGGTGCTGCTAATGCTTTTGCCCTGATGTTTAGCATTGTAGATGAAAATTTCAGCTGGTACCTCGATGAGAATATAAAGACCTTCTGCTTAGAACCAGCAACAGTTGACAAAGAAGATGAAGGTTTCCAGACCAGCAACCGAATGCATGGTGAGCAGGACTCTTGAGCAAATGGTGACCTATAGCAATGATCAGGCTCTTTTCTTTTCACTGGGACTTTCTGTCTCTTGTGGTATCTCTTCTTTATCTGTGACACCATGGAATGATTCAGGATGTTGAAGTACTGTGCTGGTAAAAGCCTCTCCCTAAACACAATACAGCATACTGGTTTGCAGCGAGGAGATTCAGCTTTCACATCCAGCTCTGTCACTTGTTTAGCATTTTATCTTAGGCAACAGACATAAGCCTTTTGGTGACTGCTTGACCACCTGTGAAAAGAGGAAAGGAGGCTGCAGAGCACTTTGAGATTTGTGTATTTGAAGGGTCCAGCATTTCAGGCTCTCTAAAGGTGTCAGGACTGGTGGACTGGCTGGTACTGCTACTCTTGCCCTTCAGAGATCAGTGGGGTAATAGTACTTTGGGATCTGGTGTAAGAAGTTAAATCCAGATATTTCTCAGTATTTTGGTTGTTCCTTAGAGCCTAGGAACTAAATTATTTTGCAAAATATGAATCTTGTTCTCCTAAAGTTCTCCTAACCTTGTCAGGTATGGAAGTTGAGGGAGAGAGAGCTGACTAAGACTGATTTGGCTGATATCATAATTTTAAAATCTTAATTGCTTGAGCCAGCTATATAATAGCTATTCATGACTCAGAATTAGAGGGAATAGATTCCAGACATCCTAAGTACATGCAGAACAAATTAACTTTGTTATCAGGACTTTTTGTGATGACTGGGCCTTTGTAATACCTTCTTATGACTCAGGAAGTTTCTCATAGACTCAGACAGAGAATTTGGGCCATTTGATCATTCTGAGCTGTTAGCTGGCTGTTCAAAAATGTTATTCTCCATCAGGGATCCCATGAGCACCTTATTCAACTAGGGACTCAGTGTTGACAATCATCGATTCTTTTCCAGGAAAGGATCATGCTTAGAAAGGAGGTCAGAGGAACCTGACACTTTTCTTTTCCCCATCATAAAATCTCCTACTTTTGTTTTCAGCTCTTAATGGTTATATTTACGGAAATCTCCCTGGCTTGGAGATGTGTGCTGACACTCCCATGTCCTGGCACTTGATTGGCATGGGAAGTGAGATCGATATCCACGCCGCGTATTTCTACGGCCACACTTTCACCAACAGAGACCAGAGGGCAGATGTCGTTGGTCTGTTCCCAGCAACATTCATCACAGCAGAGATGACTCCTGGGAACCCTGGGAGGTGGTTGATAACTTGCCAGGTTAATGAACATTTGCGAGGTATGGTGCTATAGATCTTCCTGATCCTATGAGATATAGAATTTCCATCCTCCAGTATGCTAGGAAAAGAAAACTGAGAGATGTTTCCAGTGGAAGCATGATTTGTCACTTCTTTTCTGACTAACTGAACACTTGAGAACTATTTCATCAGAAAAACATCATGAGTTTAGTCTCCAGTGAAAATTATGTGTGTTGGGCCAAGTATTCAGCTAGAATGAATAACTTAACTGTGTAAATATGGGCAACTAATGTGAGAAAAGCATGATAGAACCAGTGTTGACACAGCACTTTCTATATAAATTAGAGATTTTGGTGGTCAATGAGAAGATCCTTCATCATCACTTTTTGTTGTAGATAAATATGCACACTTTAAGAAATATTACGCCAGATGAACACTTCATAGCTTTTTTTTTTTACAGAAATCAGACAAAAATTAGCAATGTGCTCAGAAGCTTGGTAAGACACCTTTACATGAAGGAATTTCATGATGATGATGTATTTGTGTGGTGCGAGAACCTGAAAGCCACATATCATAAACTAGGTCTGTGACAGCAGGAACTGTATAATTATAATATCAGACAGCCACAAGTTGTAAAAATTGTTTACTTTTAAGAACTTCTATGTTCACTTCAGTGGGATTATTATTAGGCAGAGAGACTTGATTCTGGCTAGCAACTCCTTCAGTGTGATAATAAACCAACCTCTCTATTTCAATGGAAGTCAGGGGAAGGTGATGCTATGTTGCACATTTCAGGAGGCACTCTGATCCCCAAAATCATTCTGTCATCCTTACCCAGATTAAGGAACAGAGTAAATAACCCACCAAAGAGTGCCTTAGATTTCAGTGGATTCCACCCGTGGGGTAATGTACCAATTGCAAGAGAAGGGTGCTAGTGTCTAGCCCAGTGTAGGCAGAAGTCTCTAAAAATAGAAACTTACCCAAATGACCCTAGCCATTTTTTCCAATCCACATAGCTCTTGCCTAGAGGGTTCTGAATGTTCATTTATACCCACAAGAAGGTTCTGAATGTTCTTTTACACCCACAAGTTTGCTGACTCCGCAGCTGGCCAAGGACTGTCTCCAGACTCTTTCTCCTCCCAGGTGGCATGGAGGCACTGTATGATGTACAGATCTGCCAAGAAAAACTGTCTCAGCCTTCACCAGTCAGTCACAAGAGAAGATATTATATTGCTGCTGAAGAAGTGCTCTGGAATTATGGACCTGACGGTTATGATAAATTCACTGGGCAGGGTTTAAATGCCACTGGCAGGTAAGCTTTCTCATCCTCTCCTGTTGTGCTTAATTTCAAGAGTTTGGGTGAGACTTCCATAGTGATTCACCAGGGTTAGGTCCTGCACTGTTATTAATTTTAATTGAATGGGGCAGGGAGGATTTAAACAACTTTGTTGAGAAATTAGATTTGTAACTGCGATGCTTAGGAGTTGCCTTCTGGAAGTACTTATCTCTCTCCATCGTTAAGTCCACGGAGAAAGTGAGCCCTGATGAGGCATGCAAAGTTCATCAGAATGGAAACCCTTATGTCAAGACTCCTTTGGCAGTTTTCACACTTGAAATTGGTGTATCTCAGAGGTACTATAATGGGAGATTTCCCCCCCTTGTTATAACTGATGGAGACGAATTATGTTAGAGTATCTCCCAGGAAAAGTGAAGAAGATTAAAGACGAATTGTGCACAGGTAATAGCACTGGTCTTGCCCTAAGGTAGTTAGAAATAAGTTGACAGAGCACTTGTCCTAAGTTGAAATTAAACACATGGAAGTCTAATGCACAATGAATACCCATTTGTTAACTAATTTGTAACTGTAATTCAACTCAGTAATGTTTAATCTAGCCTGCTGGAAAAGTGTATGCAAACTAGTAACTTGGAAGGTCATTTCTCCCATGGCTGGGTAATAACTTTATCCTAAAGAAAGGTTTCTGCACAAACCTCTAGTAATTTAACCAGTCTGATTCATTAAATCCACAGTGAATCTGCAATATATTTCACACAAGGGACTGACAGGATAGGAGGGCAATACTGGAAGGTTCGCTATGTGGAGTATACTGATGCAACGTTCAGTAAAAGGAAGATTCAGCCAAAGAACATGAAGCACCTAGGAATACTTGGTATGGTGAATGTTTTCCCATCCTGTCATTCTGTTGGGCTTGAAAGCAGAAGTCCCCTTGGATCCAGAGGGAAATTGGGGGCATTCAGCTGCTAGTCAGTGCTGTCTTGTTTAGATAGAATTACATTTGTTGGTGGTTCTAACACTTTCTCTAACTCCCTTTCTTTAAGGTCCTGTTATAAAAGCTGAAGTGGGAGATACAGTGCTAGTTACTTTTGCCAACAAAGCCAAAAGGAGCTACAGCATTATGGCTCATGGCGTAAGCTTCAGCAAACTGTCAGAAGGTGCTCCCTACTTAGACGGTAAGTTTTGACTGAACTGATGTATTGTGACATCCAGAATATGTGAATCTGCAGATCTTCTCCTGTTGCTCTGCAGCTTTGCCCTTTTTGTGGGTATTAAGGAATGGAAGGGATGATTTGATTTAATTTGTGTCTGCCTTACATATCACAGCCTGAGGGACATTCCCAGTCTGTCTCAGTAAATGTTCTTTCCCTTGGACATGTGCCAGACAGAGTCACTGAAAACAGCTGAGGTCCATCTGTTAATTTTGAGTACAAGTCAAAAGCCCAATCCAATTTACTTTAGTTCTAATCTAATATCACTCATCCCAGATCTACTCTGAACATGCTCCAAAAAATTTTTGCTTAGGATCTGGCGTGATGACCCTGCTGAGTTTTTGGATAGAGCTGTGCCCTGGTCTGGGCTTCTTCACACCGGATCCTCTAACAGAGGTCTGGTATTCCCCTTCCTTCATGGCCAGGACAGTCAGCATACAGGCATCTTTTACCAGATTGACCCAGAATGTGAAGCAGCAACAATTCTTATTAATCCTCATAACTATGTAAATGCTAGAACAGAGCATTTACCAAAGGCTTCCTCTCATTTTCTGCAAAGATGGGATCTTTATCATCTAAGTTTAACCATTAAATGTAAGGTGTTATGTCTAATTGCTAGGCAACTTCTTCAATCAAAGGCAAAAATCAATCTCTTCAGAGTGTAGGAAATCTCATTTACTTTGAACACCTGTTTTAAGAGACAGTAGGTCACCCCTGGAGATGTCTCTGTTTCCTTTGACTACCAAAGGAACCTAGATTAGGGTTAGAACACGTGTCCAAACTTTATAGTGTTTATGTTAGATGAGCAACAGCACCAAGGAGAAAGTTATCCTTCTTGTTGTCGGAATTGTTTTGTTTCCATCGCAACACATCAGAAAGGAACTCCCAGAACATAATCCCTCTTTTGAGCACTGTGCTAAAAGAATTAGGTCAGCATGCAAAACTCATAAAACCATACAATAACATTGACACAAAAGGCTTGAATAAAATTCTGTTGTCTCTAGTTGCTGACCTTGCAACGCAACAAATTTGTTAGCAGGCCAAGCTGTATCCTGAAACATCAGGGTTCACTTCAGCCTTGAATTCACCTGTACACATCCTAATGTCAGATATACTTTTCTGATGGAAAAGCAGATTCTTCTCTTCTCTCTGCTCACAGTCCTGCTCAGTTTTTGTTTAAACCTCTCCGGTAATAATGTCCATCAGTATTGCACCCTTCAATGTGGAACAAAATTGACCCAAATCTTACAATTCAGCAGCAGCATGACCTGCACACCTCTGGGTCTTTGGAAAGGAAACTGACTCGAGATTTATCTCTTCCTAACAATCCTTCTGCCTTCTCTCCCTGTAACCCTAGTGTCTTGGATTTCCATCATACCCATATATAAAAGTATGTAGGTATGGCCTCTACAGGGGCTGTAAGTTTATACAGAGGGACAATGACTTTCCAAAGCCTGTGCTTTGTCTGAGTGTATATTCTTCATATGAAAATACAGTATATAAACATACATAAGGCTTATTAATTTGTTTTTCAGTTGTGCTCTCAGTAATATTCCATATTCCATATTGCAATATTCCATATTACAATTAACACTTGTCCAATCTCTTTTTTTTTCCCTACATCAGTGTTCTTCACCTTATTGAGCACCATTGCAGGATTAATTTAATAGCATCAGATACCACTGCAGACGTACCCTGCTTTGTACTGCAGTTTGTGGCAGATTGTATGTGTTTAAATATTGATATTTTCATTCATGTCTAAGTTCGTTAAGAGGATTCTCCATGAGGCACTCCAGGCTTTTGGCAGCACACAGAGAATCAAATCAGTGCAGACTGCTGCTGACAGACACATCTGACTGTGCTGAGAAAACCCAGTCAATGGGTGCCTCAGCTTTAAATAAAATTTCTAGTTTGATCTTCCTCATACCAAAGAGCAAAAGAGTTATTTAGTAATTTTTTCTTCTGATGGTGCAGGGCTGACCCCTTTTCCCAACTTTCCTTTCCAGTCCCTTTTATGAGTCCTCTCTCTGTGGATACCGACACCCTTTTACAGTGGCTAAATTACATGAGTGATGCTACAGCCACCCCATGCAGGGCAGCAGACAATCACCCCAAATTAGCTTCTAAAGAAAGTGGTAGCAGCCACCTTTTGGAGACTCTGACAGAGGTTCCTGTGCTTTGCTGCAAAATCAAAACGAAGCAATTACCAGGATCAGATTTGTGCTGAATTTCTAAACAGTCACAACTGCAGCTCCACTCGCTGAGGTAATTGCTTCGTGGTGCTTAATGAAAAGTCAGTCTGCATTCGTACCTCAGATGAATCTCATGATAGGGCAGGAAAGCTACAGACATTAGAGGAAGCCATTTAAGAGCAAGGATGAGCTCTGCACATCTGGTCTGACAGAACCCAGATCCTCCAGATAGCATCGGGCGGTGTCTGTGTGATGTAGCTGAACTTGTTCTGCGAGGAATGGCTCAGTGTGTCCCCAGGGCACTGGGCTCTGGCGAGATGTCCCCATGGCAGAAGTCACCAGCCCGCAGGACGGATCTTGAGCTGTGGTTGCAAGGGAGAGGCCACCTGCAGAAAGCAGTGGCTACGTCTGACCCCCAGCCAATGCTCGTATTCTGGAGGACATAACCTTCCTGTGACCTGGGTGCTTCTCAATTTTCTCTCTGCAGGATATATGAAGCCAGGAGCCCACGTTAAGGCAGGTGAAACCTTCACGTACAAATGGAGAGTGCCTGAAAACGGAGGTCCAAGTGAGAACGACCCACCATGCCTCACCTATCTCTACTACTCGGCCACTGATGCCGTCAAGGACACCAACTCCGGCCTGGTGGGGCCTTTGCTGGTCTGTCGGAAGAACGTCCTGAATGAGGATGGGACACAGGTGCTCAGCGTGGAGATGGGCCTCCCCGAAACAGCAGGGTGGTGGGCTGGGGAGAGGTGGCCTTATGGGCCGATTTGCCCAGTTCCCAGCTCAGACTGAAGAGATTAAACAAATATCATTCCTTGGATTAAAAGCTGACCTGTGGGGGTGTTTAAGAAGGTGAAATTTGCATTTGCCAGTATTCAGGCTTGTCCTGAACGAATCCTGAAAGGTTTTTCATCTTTTCCATGCACTCATTACCAATGAATGCATCTTTCCATGCTAAGTTAGTGCTACTTTCTTTATTCTTCTGGCTGATGCAAAAGCACCAGCCCCAATCCTCTATATAGTAAGAAAGCTGCTGCAGCTTTCTGGTGAAAGATTTTTTTGTTACAATATATATATATATATATATATCACTTGGTTACTTCTGCACAGACTGATTTTAATGTCTTGGCTTTCTCCTTGGCTACAGAAAGGAATAGACAGAGAATTTTACCTTCTGTTCTCAATCTTTGATGAGAATGACAGCTGGTATCTGAACAAGAATATCGAAGCATTTACTGGAGACCCTTCAAAAGTAGATGAAAATGATGAAGATTTCAAGGAATCCAATAAAATGCATGGTACGAAATACCTGGTATCTGTTAATGATACCTTTTCTTCATTCATCATTGGCAGATTTTATCATCATTCACAGCTGACTGCAATGCCCTGGAGGGTGAGGTGGAAGCTGTCAGTCAGTGTATGGCCAGCTCCCCATGTCCTCTGAACGTATGTTGTGTCCTTTGTCACATTAACAATGATTGCATCCACCTACAAACTACACCTGGAGAAAAGGAACAGAGTGTAGGGTTTAGATACAACACCTAGATATATAAAAAGGCATAGTGCCAGAGTCAACCAACTGCAGAAAAAAATGGTGTTCACTGGTGATTTAAAATGAGCTGCCTGCCTTGGCACTGACTCTGATAATGAAGGTTCATCCTCTCTGTTCTGACAGCTCTGCTTGGGCAGTGACCTCTGGCAGAGCGACAAAGACCAGGGGAAAGGCCAGTAAATGTCACTTCTATATATAAATATCTGACATCAGCACAGACATCCTCAAATATATTCCTGATGTGACAGACTTGATCAAATCACATAATCTCATCATGCTTTGATTTTCCTGGGAGCACTGAGAATATATGTTGATAGTGAACAGTAAACTACCAAGCAAAAAGTGTGTGAAGACATTGTAGGTACAATGTCTCAACCATCAGGCACCTTGCAGTGATTATTCCTCTTTTAATCCATTTCTTATAAACTCACCTCCAGGTTTTCTGGGTCCTATTTTATTTTTCTGTTACAAGGTGGTATTTCATACTGAAGTTTTATACTACCTATATCTCTGATGCAGAATGCCTCTTTAATTAATGTTATGACTTGCTCGGTTATGAGCCCCTTGCTGCAAAGGTGGCAGGAGGCTCTGTGCTGAGGTACAACCCATGGGCCACTGACTGGGCTCTTTTCTTCTCCTCCAGCTGTCAACGGCTACTTGTTTGGTAACCTGCCAGGCCTGGCCATGTGCAAGGACGACAAGGTCTCCTGGCATCTCATCGGGCTGGGCAGTCACTATGACATGCATGGGGTTCAGTTTCAAGGAAATACCATTGACCTGAGAGGGACGACGAGGGATGGCCTGGCCTTGTTTCCTCACTTATCAGGAACAGCACTGATGCAGCCAGACCGTGTGGGTACGTTCCTGAGCTTATCTTGGTGTTGTGGCACTTGCAGAAATCAGGCAGCCTAAATAACAGCCAGTGAGATGCTCTGCCCTACTCAGGGAGTGCGAGGGAGCTTGAAAATGGGGACACACACACAGGGGATGGAGCCAGGCCAGGCTCCAACCAGTGCCAGGACAGGAGGCAATGGGCACAAACAGGAATACAAGAGGTTTCTTCTGACCATCAGAAAGCACTTTATTGCTGTGTAGATGATGGAGCCCTGGCACGGGTTGCCTGAAGATGTTACGGAGTCTCCTCCTTGAAGATCTCCAAAACCTTCTGGACATGGTGCTGGGCAGCCTGCTCTTGGTGTCCCTATTTGAGCAGGGGTTGGACCAGATGGACCCAGGGGTCCCTTCCAACCTCAACCATTCTCTGAGTCTGTCTGGACTGTGGGGACTTGACATAGCCGAAAATTCAGGCTGGGCTAATTTTCTGGCAAGGTGCTGTAAACCAAATATAAATAAGCAGAGGCTTTGAAGACTTTGAGACAGGCAGAGCAGCAGGCAGACAGATAGCTAATGGGATGCTCACAGAATTTCCATAACTCTCAAAAAAGCTTTTTTATCAAAGATAAAATTCACTGCTTTGCAGATAGTCAGTGTCATGCAAGGTGTTTTAGAACTTCAGTAATACCTGGTCTTTAAGAGGTTCTTCAGAAGTATATACATAAAGGATACTTTTTATTTTCATGTCTAATCCAGTGATTCGTTCTTCAAAACTGTGGGGGTGATTTATTCATTGGAGATACTTCAGAGAAGCTTTAAGCCAGAGTGCAATGTTACTTTTCTTCCCGTTGATGCAAGTTTTTAAATCAAAGGAATAATGAGAGTTGCGCAAGGCTCTGCCAAAAGCCACCCTTGGCTGGAGCACCCAATAGAAATATCCGTTTGCCTTGTGTGCACACACCAAGCCATGATTGGACCTCCAGCACTGCTGTCTACAAGGCAGCAGATTCTTTTCTTGTGTCTGTCCCATACATTTGCACTGTCTGTCATGAAACTGCACTGCAGGAATTACACCGAACAACTGAACTAGGCGTGCATTGTTTTTTGCCAGCTAACCCTCTGCTGACCACAAGGGAAAATGAATGAATGATCAGATCTTTACAATCATCAGCACCTGTGGTTTTTTTGTTTGTTTGTTTGTTTGTTTTTAACTGCAAGTTATCATCACTTTTGCCCTAGAAACACAAGGAATGGACTGAGATCTAGCCAGGACAAAGTTATGTTTCCAATTTTGTTCCATCATTGACTCAATAAGTTGGACACGTATAATTCAGTGGATTTCTCAGCTTTTGCATACACAAAACGGCTGTGTAAATGCTTTCCTCCTTCACAAGAGTGCTAGCAGGTGGAGCTACACAGGACCATGCTGTGGTCAACTTCTGCTCCAGTAAATGGGAGGGGGAGAACAAATGTTAAAATCTGCACACTGTCCTGCCAAAAGATGTCCCCAATTTTACTGCAGCCTTAGACCATCAGAGCCACAGAAAGCTCAGCCTGTGGTGGTTTGGCCTCCAATCTCACCACTTCATTTGAAGCTTTCCATGGTCAAAAGCACAGAGCTGCTCTGAATAGGCACTGGGTCAGTGCTCTGAGCAGGCATAAGCCAATACCATCAGAAACCGTATGCCAACTAAAGCCATCTCAAGCCTTTTGGGAAAGTGTCCCTTAGCACTAAAGTAGCTTTCAGCAGCCTCTGCCAAGGTTTGCCCCTTGCTCTCAGCCCATGCCGTGGCCACGCTACCCCTGCTTCTCCTGGTGCTCTCCATGGGCATGGCTGTGCCTGGACACCCATACTCTGATGTCTCAGGGACAAGGAGCACGTGACACCTAAAGGAGATGACTGCTGTGTATCCATCTTGCCAGCTAATTTCCCTTTCAGTCCCCTTAGTTTTTTTCAAAGACAATGGGTGAAATAAACACCCCCTTGATTGGCTTTCCATAGAGCATCACAGATCAGGGGCCTTTTTTTTTGGAGGACAGATCAGGGATGTACAAGGCACAGGACTCAATTTTCCAGCCTGCTTGTTTATTTTCCAGAATTACTTACATCTCAAGAGATTTTCTTTCCAGGCACATTCAAAGTAGTTTGCAGGACTTTTGATCACTTTGTTGGGGGGATGAAACACCTCTACGAGGTCAGCAGCTGCCGCAATGCCACCCGAGCCCAGCAGCAGCACAACACCATGAGGATCTTCTACATCGCTGCGGAGGAGGTGGAGTGGGACTATGCCTCAAATAAGAGCTCAGAACCAAAGATTTACAACGTCAGCAGCAATGAGGAAAGGTATGTGAAGCAAAAAAAAAGGCTGCTTGGTGTGGGGCCTACTTATGGTGAAGGAGTGTAAATGTCTTCTTTCATGAAGCCAGCCTAGTACTTCTTAGGAGGCACTCTTTGAGAGGTTTTATATTTATAACATGATAACCTCTCAGAGCAGACTAGGCAGCATATGCAAATGTTTTTGTCTCTGAGCGTCTCAGCATGCTGTTGAACCAAGGGAGGCTTCCAAGTCCCTAAATCCACGTGTGGTAACGGCCGTGAGTGAGCCACATCTACACTGCTCTGTGCTAAGGAGCAGAAAGTGTGCACAAGACACATGATCTTGTGGTCTCTGAGACCACTGTTTGGTGAAATAAATAAACAAGTAGATAAATACATAAATAAAGGAGAAAGGAACATATTTCAAAACAACAACAACAACAACAATGGAAATTGTGGCTGGGAAGCTGCACCCTGTAAAAAAGCATGGTGGAGTCAGCAGAAAATATACCTGAAAATATAGAGGAGTGCCTACAGAAAATATTAACTGTCAAAAACATCACTGTCAAAAGGCTGCTGCTGTACGCACAGTATTTCACTACAGTGAGCTGTACTCCTGGGCACTTGTTGCCTGTATTTTGTATGTTGTGAGTCAGCCTTGCAACTCAGCTGCCAGGGGGAGCTTGGAGAAGGGCAGCCAGGAGGCAGCAAGCTCAGAGGAGAGGTTGCGAGTGTCCTCCGCTGGCCCATAATATCCGTGATAAGTCTAATATCCAAGCCAGTGAAAGCAGGCATCGTGGTAACAGGATTTGGGTCTGCAGGGAAAGATAGTGTCTTTTATTGGGGTGGAGGAGGCACTGGGGTGAGAGTCCAAAGCCACACGTAGCTTGAACCTTGTTTCTGGTCTGTCAGCTCTGCTGACGGATTTACGTCCCCAAATGTTTGTGGTGAGTACAATATATCTCTGGCTGTACTTGTCTGAAGACAGCGTGCATTTACTGAGGATTATCATTGTTATTGCTTGCTGTATAACACCTCTTGCAGCACATAGGGCTTCCCCTCAATCAGCATGACGGACCAAGCTGTATATTCTTGTCACACCTATTAAGAATAACACAACATCTACTAGCTTTTAGATATGTAAGGGTTGGTGCTTTTAATTTTTGCCTTTTTATTTTGCAGTTATGGGCACATTTTTCTGAGCCAAGGGGAAGACCTAATTGGTACAAAATACAAGAAGGTGGTTTACAGGGAGTACACAAATGGCAACTTTACGCAGCACAAAGTGCGGACAGAGGAGGAGGAACACCTGGAAATTCTGGGTAAGTAGCTCTCAAAGCTCACAGACTGAACGAAATAAGTGAGAGGGTTGATTTCCAAAATAAAAGAGATTTTACAGCTTTGTTAACAAAGACGAGGTAACGTTGATGCCTATTCTGGGCGATTAGTGATTTTACAACCAGCCTGTATAACTGCTGAGTGTAAAGATGTTTTCCAAATGAGATGATTTATTCCCAAGCATGTAATAAGGAGTTTCTGAAAGAGAACTAACAGGGAGGATGCAAAAATCGAAATTCCAGGATTCACCTTAACTTCAAAGCATGTATTATGGGGGAAGCTTTTGTAGGTAGATTAACTCAATATTAAGGGGCTAGATTAGTACCTGAAATTGGACAAGACAAAATTTTATATATGTCATAAAATAAGCATCAGCTTATCATGTTTTTCATGGGATGAGAAGTAGGCAGCAACTGATCATAAAATAGTCAACACTCCCTAGTACCATACAGAAAAAAAAATAGTTTAATGCTCTGGGAAAAAACAAAACAAAACAAACAAAACAAAACAACAACAACAAAAAGCTACTACCACTTTAGGAAACACAATTTTGAAAGATATGAACAAAAGTTTTCCTGAAAAACAAGCTGTCCAGAGACCTATTTCCAGAGTGATATTATTCTGATTGGCAAAAAGAAAGAAAAAAACATTATGTATATATATGTAATTTTTCATCAGCTGAGATAGCTGATTGGTTTTGATTGCTTCGCTGAAAGGACAGAGCAGCCTAAAGGTTTTGAGAGCCCATGGCTCCTTTCCGAGGCCAAGCCATTGGAAGATTGTTGAAATTCAGAAAAGCAGCATTAATCACCAGCGTCTTCTGCTTTAATTTAGGGCCATTACTCCGTGCCGAGGTTGGTGACTCTGTGCTGATCGTGTTTAAGAACAAAGCCAGCAGGCCTTATTCAGTGAGTGCACACGGTGTAGAAGAAGTGGGTTGTGAAGAACAACCTGAGACACCAATTACCCTCCCAGGTAAGGCTGTTCATATTTTTTTTCTTTGAGCTACAAAGGCCGTGTATAAAAGTATTTTAACGCAGGAACGATGTTCCCTCTTTCAAGCTTATTCATACCTATATGCTCTCCCAGGCATAATACGCTCAACGTTTATTCAGATATGATTCTCTGTGTTGCTGTGCATGTCGGTTCTTGATCAAGTGAGCATGCTGGGGCAAAGAACAAGCCTTTGTTCCTATCAGGGGTAGAAAAGCAGGAATGTAGGTAGTATCACTGGACAACCTCCAAAAATGCAGAAGCAGGCCCATAATCATGGCCAAGCGAAGCCTAAACCAGCGTTTAGCTCCAGACTGTTGCTCTAACAAAGTTTTAAAAATGGGAACGTGGGGAGAGTTGCAGTGGGCAATGTTAACTCTGCCTCTCCCTTACTGTACACCCAACTTGTCGATGGTTGAGGCGCAATGCTGGGCTCGCTGCTGTAATGTCTCCTGTGCCCACACGGGAGCAGGCTTGGCATGAGCTAGGGAAGGTGTCCACGAAGCCAAGGGAAAAGACTCAGCAAGATCTAAGGATGTACCCCCAGGCGTTTGGAAGCAGCAGTCAACAACGAGAACAAATCCCTCAAAACCAGAATAATGCCTGGGCACTTCACTCCCCCCAGCACCTAGAAGCCCTCACTGGCTGCCTCCCCCAGACCATGCTGACTGCTCACCTGGGCCCAGCTCACCAGATCCCATCCAGTCCTACTAAATCCTCAAGCTGTCATTGCTCACATTGATGTCCTACTGCCCTCGTGCTCCCCAGAGTGCTTCCAGCTCCTAACGAGACCATGTAGAGCGTGGTAAAGAGGTGCAGGGAGTAGATCCCTAGCTGCCTAACCAAAAACAGTTCTCAGCTGCCACAGCTTTGTCCCCTCCCCTCCCTTTCTCCCCTCTGCTTAACCAGGAGAAAACATAATTTTTATCTTTTTTATCAGTCCTTTCATGGGATGTGCTTCACCTGCACTTCAAAGATGGAATGTTGATGCCATCTGAAGTATTTTGGGTTTTAAGCAGAGAGGACATCTCTCTCCCTACAGCCTCCAAAATCCCAAAGTGAGGAGTAAGGAACAAGGAAGTTGCACAGGACCATGGCCTGTCTCTCTTTTTACATCAGCCCTTCAAAAATAGGGAAGATGGTACATAGGTTAGATAAAGGTGGATGTCAAATTATTCCCTGGGGTATGTCTCCAGGGCAAGAATGCCTCTGAGACTTACAGGTTTCTTGGTGGTGTTTTCTGTCCTACTTCTGTAGTGTTGTGCCTTAAAAGCCTTTTGATCTCTGTGAGGTCAATAAACCCATGCTGTAATGTACAGAAAGTGCTTGTAAGATTAAATGGTATTGCATCATTTACATGAGACTCGTGCTATATAATATGATATTTGAGAGTCATCGTTTTTTTTTTTTCTTTTTCTTTTTCCTTTCTTCCCTTTTTTTTTTTTTTATAGTTATTGCCATACCGTAACACCCATTATTGCATGAACCACCAAAATTTTGCAGTGGCTCTGTGACACAAAGCTAGCTCAGACAATTCACAGCCATTTAAGCTTGAAAACTCTGCTTTGCTCAATGCCCACAGCCATTGGCAGTTTTTGGATTGTGGCTATACCAAGACCACAGTCAACAGTTCCAGGATTTCCTTTTTTTCCCGTGACTTGTATCATTACCTGTTGTTCTCGGGTTTCGTCACCCGGAATAATTTTGGGCTGTCTGGTTCAGCATTTGTCCAGCACTTGAAAGGACAAGGTGTTGACCACTTCTTGGCCTCCTGCCTTTTTTGCTGGAGTACCAGAAAATAAATAATTATTCAATTAAAAATGGGAAAACACAGCACACAGACAGTTCATCTGAATGTACGTTGTTTGTGTTCAATATAGAGAACCAATTCTCACCCAAGCAGATAATTTCCCCATCAAATTGGTGTTTTTTCTTTTTTAGAATTAGAGATCAGGAAATCTCTGCTCCCCTTTGCCATTGGTTGCAGCACCATCTGCAGATCTCCTTTCACAGGTGATATGTGTCTTCATTTACAACCCTGGAACCTTGCTGATCTCCTGGAATGCAGAAACACATCCACATGCCATCCCTGCGTGCTTGCACAGATAGTTTTGATGCAGATCATTTTTTGATGAGGAGGGTAGCAGGTCTCAGTTACATACTGCTCAAAGCCTCTAATACCCAGCTGTTCTTGGTAAAACTGTTCCTTTTTTTTTTTTTTTTTTTTTTTTTTTTTTTTTTTTTTTTTTTTTTTTCCAGGGGAAATAAACACCTACAGGTGGAATGTTCCAGAGCGATCCGGCCCTGGTAAAACAGATCCAAACTGTATCACTTGGGTTTACTATTCAACAGTAAATTTTGTAAAGGTAAGCAAGAAATGGTCATTCAAGATTAGATAGTTTCAGATAAAGCATGCTATCTTGCGTAATGTCTCTGAAAGGAACATGCTTCTCATTTCTGCAAGGACCATAGGCTTGAGGAAGGCTTTACAGAGCTAGATGTTTTGTCGTCTTTGTTAGCAGTTGCATATGCTTGGGCAATTTGATCTTCTAAAATCTTCAGGGATACACTATGGTAATGTGATTCCCTTCTCAAAGAATAGTTGAAGGGATTTTTGGGTGAAGACAAAACATTGCTTTGGTACATTAACACAGGGACATTAAATCTGGGGAGTAATGTGTCCAAAGAAAGATATGTCTAATCAGATATAGTAATGATTTCTTCTCACCTGATAGGAAAAGGATTTTTATCTTTACTTAATGTGTAGATTATTTCTATTTTTTTTTTTTAAACTGGATGAGCTAGCACATCTGTAATATATTTATTTATTTCATTTCAGGACACATACAGTGGTCTCATTGGGCCTCTTGTAGTTTGCAGAAAAGGAATTTTGGATGAAAATGGTTTGAGGAAAGACATTAATCGTGAATTTACCCTCCTGTTTATGGTGTTTGATGAAAACAAATCCTGGTATTTGAAAGAAAACATTGAAACATACCTTCATAAGAATCCTGATGATTTCAATTCCACTAAGGACTTTGTAGAAGGCAACAGCAAGCATGGTATGTAGGTCTCAGTGGCAGCAGCCAAGAGGAGAGAGGTTTATTTTTCACAGCCCTTTTAGGAAGACATTGACTTGGCTTGCAGTTACCCATCCACATGACATCTTTATAAACTGTAGCAACTGGAAACAAAAAGATTTCATGAGGTCCAGCCAAGATATTTTTCTGACAAGCTAATTCAACCTCACCCTCATGGGGAGAGGCTGCCCTGCCAGAATTCCCTTGATGTTTGGGAGCTGCCTTCCTTGTTGGCTTGCTTTGTAGGACTACAAGGATGACTTTTTAAAATGTAGCTGTAATAACAACCAGCCCAGGAGCCAGAGCGCCCTGAACAAATGGGGACAGAAATGGCCCTGGCAAAGCAAACTTCTGCTTCTCCAGATTCCTACTTGTTTGAGGCAACAACTCTTCCCTCTTTTCCCATGTATCTTCTCAGCCAAAATCCTGATTGTTCAGGAGTCTGATCCCAACAAGTGAAAACCTTACCCAGTGCTTCACAAGACAGCTAAATGGTTGCTGCTGTGCCCTTAGATGATAAGCTGTGTGGGGACTGAAACGAAGATGTGGCTCTCTCCCTGCAGTCACTCCAGAGAGCCCTTGCCTTGACACATGTGCCAGGAACCTGTTCTCCTTGCCTGAAGGTTATCATCACCCATGCTATGGCCAGTTATTAATCAGACCTATTTTGTCATTCTTCCAGCAATCAACGGGAAAATTTATAACAGTCTGCTGGGTCTAACAATGAATGAAGGCGATACGACAAACTGGTATTTGATAGGAATGGGCAATGAAGTAGATATACATACAGTGCACTTCCATGCACAGACCTTCATCTTCAAGGTTGGTAAAATGAATCAAAGTAAAACTTGTACAGTGTGATGGGAAAATCCTCCAAAAAATATCCAAGTTCTAGCCTATTTTTGCAGCTTGGACATACAGTCCCGGGCTGATGATGAGATCAGGGGGAGGTTTGCATGTGAAGGAAATATGAAATGAAGGGGATCCTTGCAAAGCTTTTACCACTCACGTTCTGTTATAGAACCTGAACAAATGTCACTATTAGAGGTCAGGTAGGTTAAGATACATATTTTCCCCTGGCTAATCTCTAGGGAAGAGAGAGGGAGGAAACCAGAGTTACCCCTGCTTACAGAATGGTTTGATGTTGTGACAGTCTGATACTGGTAGGACCACCTGAAAAAATTGTCTTTCAAAGTGCTACCTGTGCTCAACCAGCACCCTAAGTCCCTAGGAGGAGTCTCCTGTTGTTAATTAATTGATTAAATTAAGGCTTTCCACAGGCCTCAGTTTCCCTCCATGGGACACACTAGAAACATATAACAAGAAGCATTTAATCTGCCTCGAGAAGCAAAAAGTCAGACTGGAGTATTTCAGTGCCGGGGGGTATTTGAGTACAGTAAGGCAAGACCCTAACGATGCTGATTTTGCCTTGCCACAGACAGATAAGGACCACAGAGGAGACGTGTATGACCTTTTTCCTGGGACATTCCAAACCGTTGAGCTGGTAGCAGAAAACCCTGGGACGTGGCTCCTGCACTGCCACGTAGCCGACCACATCCACGCTGGCATGGAAACAACCTACACCATCAATAAATCAGGTGAAGTACCAGAAATCCGTCCTGGGGCTCTGAGGGCGTATTGCAGCAGTTTGGATGAAAGGCAGGGAAGTAAGACAGCTAATGCCAGCACTGCACCCTGCCCGCTGGTGGGAAGCACCTAGGAATCACTGCATGCTGCCCTGGGCAGCTAGCATCATCCAGGGATGCACTGAGGGCACAGCAAGCACTGCCTCTGCTCTGCAACCTGAAAACCACTGGTGCTTCACAAGAGCATCCCTTAAAGACAGTGGTGGTCTCCGGACAATCAGTCATCCGCAGGTGGTGCAGAAAGCAACTACAAAGCTCTTTTTTGGCCTGTAGCTTATGGCTGGTTCCTTCCTACAGCCCCTGCTGCTCACAGGGATATCCACGCTCCTTGCTGCACAGGCAGGGACCAGCTGGGCTACGAGGTGCTCCAGAAAATGGGCTTCATCCTGCCCAAGAAAGAGCTGTTCCCTTGACTAAGTAATATTGGCAAATATTTTGAGAGATGCTGGTCCCTTCTACCACCTATGAGTGAAGTCAGAAGCATTTTGTGAGCCTCTGCACATCACAAAATTTCACTAACACCTGAGTCTGGCATCTCCTGCCTGGGGCAGCACAGTCTGCGCATGCCACACACTTCCGCAGGGGCTGCACTGTCCTGGAGTGGCAGGAGGATAAATGTGATGCCAAATGTAGCCCAAATCCTCCTGCCTTGGACAAGGTGTATTTATTTTCTACTATATATTCCTTCTGGCTTGTTCAAATGAACAAGCAAATGCAGAAGTGAAGTAATAGAGCCCTGTAGAGGAGGGGGACTTTGCCCATGGAGCTGCCTAGAGCAATCTATAACTGCTGATGTAATCAGGATTTCAGATTATCAATGTAGGAGGAACTGAAAAAAAAAATAGTGCTAATTTTCCAGTTTTTTTTTTTTTTTTAAAAAAAAAAAAGATTTTGACTTTACATTTTTTCTCTCTCTGCACAGAGCGGGAAGCCCCTTCAGAAGGAGGAGTCACAACTGTAGTTGATGATACCACCACTGCAAAAAACAGGACCACAGCAAAGGGTATGGATTTTTAACATATTATTTTAAACTTTTCAGGTTCATGTGCAGCTTCCTCATGAGCTACTTCTCTTTTGGCAGATTATAACAGCCAAGAGGGCACTCTTTTGGACAAAATCCTGAATCCTGGAGCAGCCAGCCTGATGTTCGCAGCTTTTGTTTTTGTTGGACTTGTTCTGCTGCTCACCATGTTAACCTTCTTCTGCCTCACCACCCGCCAAGGAAGCAGGATTCAGTACCAGGCTCTGCACGACAAAAGCGCGTTTCTAGCAGACTCCCTGTAAGCCCCAATTTTAGCATTGTTCACGGAGCTGCGCTGGATTTCATGACATGCTGCTGCTGCACCTGGAGCAAGACGCACGCTGACAGCCCCATCCCGTAGCCAACACTCACAACAGCGAACGTGAGCTGCTGGGCAGGGATCCAAGAGCCACCCACCACCGTTCCCATGCCGCTGCCTCTCAGCTGAGCTTTGCCCAAGCCCAGACCTCTTGGCCAATGCTCTGGCTATGAGGGGATTTTATCATGGGAGGAAGGAGCGGGCAAGATTGCACCCGTGTGCCCTTTGCAGAAGCACAGGGGTTGCACCAAATACCGTGGGGGCCTGTCTTAGTGTGCCGGCTCCCGAAGGCACATGTGTAAGTCTGGAAGTCCCTGCGGTGTCCCCAGGGGAATCCAGGCTTACACCGGAGTCTGGCTCAATGATTCACTGACATTTAACCAATTCTCTTTATTATTTTTTTTTTCTTTTTTTCCCCCCACCCTGTTAAATGAGGAAACTACACTGGGGACAGATTTTTAAAGGCACCTAGGTACCGACCAATATACTTTAGCACCTGATGGAGCTCAGCAGCTGTTACAGTTTGTGTTAATCCCTTTAAAAATCTAGCCCTGAGCAACCTCCCAGAAAGTTATTAGACTTTGTAATTGCTGCTCCTTGTGGTCCTCCTGATTCTTTAACTCTTCTTTGCACCAAGCTGCACTTCACCCCCTAATTTTAATGAAACCAGCAGGAGGCTGATGTCTGTGGTCTGCAGGGAAGAAGGAAAGAATCCGGCCGTGTTTAGTGATACTTGAATTATCGCTCATGTGTAGATGGTGCTCACTCTTGCCAGCCAGCTGCTCCTGTCAGATACAGCTCTTGCAGAGGAACTCCAGAACTAACACATCTGTGAAGCTGTTTATCCAAGTCAGATTTTGAATGTAAATCCAGGTTGCTGTACCTTTTTATTATATTTTTCCCAGCTCTATATTTTGAAGAATGTTCAAATCTAGGGAGCTTGACTGCCCGTCCCTCTTACAGCAGCTTAGCAGTGTCCTGGATCCATGTCCAGGTAGCTGATACATAGAAGTTTCTTGGGTGCTTATTGGTTATTTCCAGATTGCTCATTTTCTCCAGTTATTTAAGAGCACACACATGAGGCAGAACTGCAGGACTGAGCCCAAACAGGAGTTATACTATAGCAATAAACACTTCCATGCTCATTTACTAAATCTCCTCTTTGAGCTGACAAAAACAGATACCCTAAATCCTGTGATCTTTCCATTTTGTAAACATTGAAATTGAGGTTTTCTGTCCAAAAACACTGCACAGAACATTTCCTCTCTGTATACATACAAATTAAAACCTTTCACTTAAACGTACGTGATTAATAAAGGACATTATTTGGTACTTTCCCTTTTAGAATAGCTAATGTGTCTGACTTCCTAGAAACAGAATTGTAAACATATTCTGACCACAGTAACCAGCGAAAGTGATGACAAAGATAATAAAGATCTGGTTATTTGTACAAACCTTCTGGCACAGATCATTTCACCCAGCACACTTCTCTGCTGGAGGGCAGCTGTGAAACACGAATGAGGCCTCCAGAGGTCCCCAAGGCCTTGGGACATCACTGCAGCTTGCCCAGGTGATGCAGGCAGCCACAGCAAGCAGAAGGCATCACAGAGAGCATAAAGCATGGTGTTTTGCGTTGCCTGCCTGCCTGGAGCAGGCAGCTCAGGTCCAGCTGTGCCCCACATCATGGAGCTGTGGAAAGCACCTGCAACAAAGGACAGAATCTGTGCTGGACTGAAGCACTATCAGGAACGCAGAGCAAAGCAACCAAATGATGAGATGACGAAAGGAACAAGTCACCAGAACTATGTATCCAGGAGCATAGGCCCTCGAGGACTGAAAGTCTGGATTATGTAGTCCAAAATCATTGGAACTGTCCCGGCACCAAGAGCTTGGCAGGTGACAAATGCAGTCCCAGCCATGAAAAACTTCCCAGTGGGAATCTGTGAGGTGAGGAATGAGCAGCCCTGGCACCCACAAGCACAAGCTGGCAGAAACTGCTCTTAAAAGACAGAAGAGTGGCCAAAGGAACAGAACAGACCTTTGCAGAATGAATCCTTTTATTATTATTATTATTATTATTATTATTATTATTATTTTAAAGCGGTTTTACTTCAATTAGGTTTTTGAAAGCCTCCAAGTGTAGATAAGACACCTGCACAAATGTAGCCTGCTTACACCTCCATAAGACATTTGAGAAAGTCCATGGTAAAAAATTCCTTAAAGAAATTAAATCACCCTGGGATAAGAGGACGGAGGCTAAATATCTGGTTAAAAAATGGAATAAGGGGCCACATTTCATGGTGGAAGTCACTCATGGGGTGCTGGAAGGACCCCCACTATTCACTGCTTTCTTTCTGTAAGTGATGTGAAAAAGGGTGACTGAATTTAGTGACAATTGTAAGTGTATCTAGCAAGAAAATGATGCTGAGTGTAAAAAGCTACAAAAGAACCTTGTGCTGCTGAGTGATAAAAATTGCACTGGTCAGTGGAAAAAGCAGTCCTAGCCCTATATACCTCGTTACATGCATAGGCAACTGAATATCAGCAATCATTAGGAATTAAGAACAGAGGAAACGAGAAAACACCATGGTGCAACGATACAAATGTCTGGGGCACCTGCGGCTTGAATACGGTGTGAGTCTGAGGAAAGGACACAGTAGCTCAAGAACAGCCCAGAAAGCAGAAAACAGGAAATCAGAGTTGCAGAGCAATTTCCATATGAGGAATGATTTCCCTGGATCGGGGCTTGGAAAAATAGAAAGGACAATTGAAAGCAGATAGCACAGCAGTTTTATAAGGAGAGAATTGAGAAGGGAACAGTTTGTGCCTTTGGGCTGGAGCAGCATGGGCTATGGCAGCGCCACATGCAGAGCACAGCAGAGGAGGTGGCTCTTTAGGGGGCTGATGGCCCTCTCTGTAACTCCTGGGCTGAGGATGCTCAGAGCTTACAGAGGCTAAAATAAAATAATAAAGATAAAAATATAAGGGAGGGTGCAAAGCCAGTTAGGGGTTGTTAAAGACAACTCCTGACAAAAACAAAACAAAACAAACAAACAAACAAACAAACAAAAAACCTTGAGATTTGGTGGTGGAGACAATACACTTTGGCTGGGGGAAATGCTCACGGTGCTGGGTCAGCTGGGGGCTTGGGGCACTTCCAAGAGCAGGAGAGGCTGAGAGAGCTGGAGAAGGCTCGGGGAGGTGTGTGTGGGGGTTATCAGGGAGCATAAATATCTGAGGGGGGTGAGGATGGGGCAGGCTCCTCGTGGTGGTGAGGACGAGAGGTGATGGGTGCAAACTGAAAGAGCAGAAATCCCAGAATGGCCGAGGTTGGAAGGGACCTCTGGGAGTGATCCAGTCCAACCCCTGCCGAGCAGGACCCCCTAGAGCACGTCGGGCAGGACGGCACCCAGGCGGCTTTGGGATACCTCCAGAGCAGGACACCCCACAGCCTCTCCGGGCCAATCCCTCCAGCCTCGCGCCACCCTTGGAGGTGCCGATGCCCGGCTCGGCTCTGCCCGGAGCAGCCCGCAGCCCGGCGGGGGCGGTGTCGTGCCGAGCCGAGCCGAGCCGAGCCGAGCCGGGCTGGGCTGTGGGGGCGCTG
The DNA here is from genome assembly GCF_011077185.1 of Oxyura jamaicensis. NCBI lineage: Eukaryota > Metazoa > Chordata > Aves > Anseriformes > Anatidae > Oxyura > Oxyura jamaicensis. The sequence continues at coordinate 193,733,914 of NC_048893.1, read as the reverse complement.
CCGAGCCGGGCCGGGCGGAGCCGAGCCGTGTAAAACCGTGCCGAGCCGAGCCGTGCCGTGCCGAGCCGAGCCGAGCCGTGCCCACCATGGCCATCGCGCACATCGCCACCGAGTACGTCTTCTCGGACTTTTTGCTGAAGGAGCCGCCGGAGACGCGCTACAAGGGGCTGCGGCTGGAGCTGGCGCTGGACAAGATCGTCACCTGCATCGCCGTGGGGCTGCCGCTGCTCCTCATCTCCCTCGCCTTCGCCCAGGAGATCTCCATCGGTAACCGGCCTCCCCTAAGCCCCCCCCTCAGCCCCCTGCTCCGGCAGACAAAGGCTTCGGCGGGGCGGGGCTGGGGCTGGGGAGGGAAGGGTTAAAACGGGGGATCTGGGGAGGGCAGCGCTTCGTGGGGTTCAGCTGCCACCCCCCGGGGGGTTTCCGCTCGGGGCTTGGGGCAGAAGGAGGGTTTGGGCTGTGGGGGGAGTGAGGAAGGAGAAGCATCCCTGGGTGCACCGCCATGGAGCAAGCATCAGACTGGCCTTCCTCTGCCCTCCTCCTCGTCCCTGGGAGCACCCCAGACCTCTGAGACAGACCCGTGGTGCCTTCATCCCGTGGGGGTGATTTCAGGTGGTCCCTGCTGCAAGTTTCGTTTCTGGGCCCTGCTCAGCCGTGGGCAGGGGAGACCACCTGGCAGGGAGCGGAGGCAGGGAGCAAGCCCCTCAGACCCCTTGGCAGGACTGTGAACCCTCTGCTTGGGTTTGAACTCTGGAAAACTTGGGGTGTGCAGTGGCAGGGTGTGCTATTTCTCACCTCCCCATCCCCACGTTACAGAAGGGCTTGTGCTGCAGCCTGATAGCCAGCCCTTTTCCCAGTCTCAGAAATGACTGAGATTTCCAAGCCCAAATGACAAAGGTTTGTAACTTGGGTGCTTGCTTAGAAAACCCACTGCACATAACAATTCCTCATCATTCAAATGGCACTCTGCGAAAGAAGATTTCAAAGGTGAAGAAGCAGTGCTGTCCATTTAGAGACAGAGGTGAACACACCTCTTCCATGCTTTCAGGAATACTTTGATTTTCTGCACGTACCTGCCTGTCGGCGTTCAGCACGGTACACCCAAGGTACATGGTATTTAGCTTTGAGTAAAGCCAGTGACAGGAGACTGGAAGCTGGCATGGGATTGTGAGTTAGTGGTGAATCCGGGGAAAAACATCATGGATAGCATTCATCGGATATCAGGATTAACAGATAAGATGCCCCAGGCCATTCCGTTCACACCTGTTTCAGTAGATGTGGTTTTGACCCATAACCCCGCGACCTGCAATAACCAAGCAGAAGAGTCGAGGACAGCCAGGCTGGGATTGCCAGGACCAGACCCATGTCTCAGGGATGCTCTGGTCAGAGACTGAAAGGATGCAGAAGTATTTCTGTAATTTAACCTTTTAATTTACAGCTGCTAAGTGTGCTTTTCTTCACCTTGAAACAATGAAAAAGAGGGCTGTGGTATTGGGGGCTGTGCAGGTGCACAAACTAGCTCGGATGTGGATCTGGCAGTTCTTCTTTCTGCTTCCTCTCTAAAATCTCTGAATTCATCTGTCTGAAACAGTGGCTATGTATCAAGGTCTCTCCAATGAGCCCGGCAGAAGTATTTCTTTCATTTTCCTTTTTTAAGTAAAGCCCCAACATGTGATGGTTGAGTTACAGGGATGGGTAAATCTTTCATTTTTTTGAACGAGTGACATTTTCCTGTTCACCAACCAAACATTTGCTCCCTGGTGCATGGTGTATATAACACCTTTCATTATTAAAATGATTCAGGTTGAATCTGCAACTGCAGCAGATTCACAAAGCAAGAATAAAGTGCACACTCCATCCTGCATGCCAGGGATACACCACGTGCTTTTTTTTCCTTGTAATCTTGAGAACCAGTCAGAAGAAAACCTGTGGTTTAAAACCCAGCTCTTCTGTTTGAAGAATAAATAAGTCAGTTGTGTGATGGCAGGCCTCCGGTGTCACTGAAGCTCCACCACGTGGTTTCCATACAGAAAGTGATAGTACGGCAGCCGTGCTGCCCCTGGACAGCTAGTGCCTGTGGCCTGCACAGTGCTTACAGCTCAGCAGGCTGCAGTTCGCTGAGATGTTCCCATTAAGGGTTTTTGAAGGATGCAGAGGGTCTTGGGTCTTCTGTGGGCCCTGCTGTTCAGCCTGTGATGAAATGGAAAGCAGGTGTTTGTCTCAAACACTTCCTGAAATAACCGTGCTTTGAAAAAACTCAGGGCTGCTAAACCTAGCGAAAATGGTAGGGTGCGTTTTAGGTCGCAGGAAGAGTGACCCAAAATCAGAGGTGGTTGTGAAAGGAGCGTGTGAGTCACTGTGTGGAAATATCCCTGCCTCTGGGTTCAAAAATCACACACACTTTCCAGAAACGAGTGCTCAGATCCTATTTCTGTTGGGATAGTTGTGTTCTTCCCACCTAAACTAGCACGGCAGCTCTAGCCGTCAACTTCCCCTTCCCTTCTGGTGCCTCACTGCAGCAGTGTCCGGTAACTGCAGTGTTCATCCCACCTGTGGTTGCTGTTGATTGTGCAAAGTGATTAAGACGTTTACAAAGGCCACAGGTGTCTTCCAAAGCTGTCAAGTACCTTTGGGTTTTGATAGAAGTTTCAGATAACAAATGATTCACAGATTCAAATTGCGTATCGCGGAGGATTTCTGTGCCAGAGGCATGAAAAACACAGCCGCGGTGCTCAGGCAGGGAGCAGTGAGCCCTGCAGGATCTCCCTGGGGTTAGGAGGTACTACGTGGTGTCAGATCTGCATGCCGGCATCCTTCCGGGGAGAAGGAGAGCTGACGTGAGTTTATTCTTGGTTGCATTTCAGAGAACCCTGATCAGCTGCAGGTTTGTGATGATTTTAAGCCGGTTCTGGTGTTGCTTCCTTGTGGCTGAGCTGGGCCCTGTCTGCCATGTGAAGCTTTGCTGCTCAGCACGTGGCAGAGGAGGCTGGAGACCCTGCACCTGCCATCTCTGTGTCTGTCTCATACCGTTTTATACTGGGAACTTGGAAATAGCACTAGGATTGTGAGCATTCGAACAGTGCTATGTGTGCTTACATTACTTACATTGCTGCCTTACGTTGTCTCCTTAGATTATTTGGCAGCTCTTTGGGCAGATACACAACAGGTTGGCAGGTACTGCAGAAACAGAAACCAGAGGAATACATATACATCATCCATCCCTCTGGGGAAAAAGAAAAAGAAAAAATAAAATTGGGGCACCCTCAGCAATGTCTGAGCCAGAGAATCAGTAAGTTTATTCATGCCATTTTTCTTTGACTATGTCTTTAGTAAGAGTAGCTTTGAGACATGGTTGAGATTCCAGTTTTTAAACTGGGTGTTGAGATCTGCTTCCTTACTGTAAACAATTTAGCTGAAGACACAAATATTTGTTAGGGAAGCACCGCTTGTTATGGTCACAGAATACTCGTTTTTGCTTGCACGGCGCTGAAATCCTGGTGTGTAACTTTGCCTCTCTCTGCAAGGAGCAGGGGATTGCAGAGTGGAAGCAGAAACTCCCCTGGCCAGACATGGGTGGTTGAAATCTTTCAGTGCCTCACCTTATGGCTGGGACAGCTTGGTCATTGTATGGAGAAGGGGGGAGAAGTCTTCAAACCTCTCTTTCCCATGGCCAGCACTCCTACTGTGACTGTCGCTGTGCCTCAGGGTGTGGAGGGCTTTGAAGAGCCACGTGGAGGGAGGCAGCATATTCCAGGGCAACAAGTGAAACCCTAAGCAGGTTGGACAGAGAGGAAATCGAAACGAGCTGCTAGTTGTGGCGTAGGCTTGTTTCTCCGCCAAAGTCGGTCTGGGAAAAATGTTGATGGCTGGCATGGGCCACAGCTGAAGAAAAGCAGATGTACGAGCTGACCACTCAGCATCAAATACTCACATCCTTTTCCATAGGAAGGGAATTGGGAATTGTGCATGTGTGCTTAAGCCCAGCAGCTGCTGTCCCCACACTGCCCCGTTTAACCCTCCGTGTGACAGCAGCAAGCAGGGTGTGTGGTGAGGTCCAGCTGTGGCTCCACGCAGGAGCTGCTGGCAGGGAAGGGAGACGAGAATGGAGGGAGATGGCTAGGGGAAGGAGAAGATGAGCACTGTGGTGGATACCTGGTGTCCCTACCATATATTTGGTCTGGGCATTGTTTGCGTGCGGCTGATACATTGCTAGCATGACTTAGTCCTCTCATTTCAGCATCTGTGTTTATTCTATGATTTAACAAAAGCCCTTGGAAAGCTTCCCAGGATCCAGAAACCATCACATGCTAGTAGAGAGACCTAAGAAACTTGGGTATAATCAGTGTGAAGGTCTGGGAACCACTACGAATTGTGGCAGGGTGGTTGGTCGGGAAGCACCTGGCCACAGACTGACCCGCAGCAGCAGCACGGATCTGTCAAGATGAAGATTTGTTGTGCTGAACGAGTCTTGCTGCCCCCCCCCCCCGGTGCTCTCAGGTTGTCCCTTGCTGTGCTGGATGGTGCTCGAAGGTGGGGAGCCCTGTGCTATGCTGTGCATGCCATGGGTTTAATCTCCCCACTCACCATTTGGGGCTTTCCAACTGGTGACAGATCTTCTTTGCTCTGCTCAAATTCCACTTTGTTTCTGGGAGTTGTTTTTTTTTTTTCCACCTCAAATTGTTTATTTGAGTTCTCATCTTCTCCCCCAGAGGGCTGCCTGTAGACTTTGGGGTGCCTCAGACAGCAGAAAATAGAGGGGAAAAATGGTGTTAATAGGGAGTCTGTGTGCTGCACCTCAGCAGCTTCTGTGGGTGCTGCTGGGGCGGCCTTGCACACCCTCAGCAATTAGCTCAGCATCCCTCTTCTTGCTTCCACCTGCGCCCACATCTCTATAAAAATTGTGTTTCTTGAGCAGCTGTGAGAATCAAATGGATGGGAAGGGAAAAAACATTTTTTTTGAGAGAGTAAATCATAACACATATAGCAAGAAGTAGCCTTAACTTTTGGATTAGGCTCCTTGCCTCTGCTGCTACCCCCTCGCTGACCCTTCCTGCTGATGTGCATCTGCCTTCATGGTCACAAGTTGCCAGGAGGGCTTTTGGGAAATAATCCTATCTTGTGACTTCCGTAAGAGCTGGGTGTAATTAGGCCAAAGACTGTCACTGCGGCAGCTGCTGGTTGGGAGCTCGGCGAACATTTCCAAGTGCTGCCAAAGCAGGCTGAGCTCTGCTCATCTTGCAGTTTGTTGCTGAAACTGGGAGCGGTAATGAGGGGACTGAGTCAACCAGCATCTGTCCAGAGCAGTGCTTCTCAGCCCCCTCCAAGCTGTGAACTCCAAAGCATCCTGTGTTAGTGGTGCCGACCCAGAAGAGCAACCTTCAGCTTCCTGCTGCGGGCTCTGCTCTTGGTTTTGTCCCCTGGTTCCCCTTAAAGACCTCTTTGGAAGCAGGCTGTGGGCCAGGGACTGGAAACCACCAGTGCAGAGAAACAATTTAGGACATGCTAATGTCACCATGGATGTGGCAGATATTTACTGATTATGGTTTTTCCATGGCAGTTTATGCCGTGCTGCTCTTTGCCATGTAAAGAGCCTTCAGCGAAGAGAAGATAAACCCAGGCCTGCCCAGAGAGCTGGGGCAAGCCTTCAACACCGTTTGCTTCAACATCAAGTCTAATTTGTCTTTGGGTGAACATCTTAATCTGCTGGTGAGGAGAATTTTTTCTGCTTAACTTCTACAGAACCAGCTTTTCATTTCCTACAGAAATGACAGACAGGCAGTGGCCAGACTGCGTTTTAAAAGCATCGCGGTCCTCTGGCATTGCCAAAAGTTTGGAGTAACAGCAATGTGGGCAGGGGAGCCAAGGGTCCTTAGCCACTGTTCTGAGATGTTGCTCCTTCTTCAGGTGATTTTTTTTTTTTATATTTCTTTATATCTCACTGGTGGGAGTTTCATGCACAAGTTCTTTTTCCCATGATTAAAAAAAAAATCTGTCACTCTGAAGGCATTCCTGACAAAAAAAAAAAAAAGACCTTGCTCTTTTCTCACTGCATGATTTTGAGACTTCTCTGAGGAATAGCTGGCAGCCCCAAGGAGAGGGACAGATACCTGCTAGCTCCTCTGACCCACTCTACTTAAATATTGCATCACCTGGGCTTTATGTTCTGCTGTCAGAGTAAACCTTGGTGATCAAAACAGTGTTGTTGGCTTTTTTTTTTTTTTTTTCCTGTGCACCCATGTATGTCTCTATAATTCCTTTGTAAACACAGACTACTCTCCTTCACCCAACCTGCCACTTTGGTCCATAAGAAGCATCCATAAACCTAATAAAACCATTCCTTCCTGTCTGCTCTTTGATGCATGTGTGCACACCCACGCATACAGTTTCTTCTTTGGCACGCATTGGAACATTTTATTTTAATTATAATTATTTTTTTTAAATGTCAATGTAAAGAATGTGCATTGGGTGGTGCCCGGCATTCTGTACGCTGTGTACATGTTGCTTGATTTTCTTGTTTGTGGGATTTTCCTTAGTGGCTGCTAAAGTACCTAATTCTTCCAAGATAAAAACAGATATTTGCATATCATAGCTGGTTCATTTTGCCCAGTGCAACACTGTATAGTAATTAATAGCCAGGTTTTCATCTAAGCCTATGCAAATCTTTTCGCAGCGATTGCAGTGTAGTAGAAAGCAAGTAATTGCTTACTGAAGGTTTAATCCTGTTAGCTACAAACCACCTGATCTCGGCTCAGGAGAAATGGCTCAGCCTATGATTAACATTGATTCCTGGAAGCACTCTCTGTTAGTTTAGTTTCTTAATTAGATGCCAAAGTAGGAAGGGAGGTGCTGAGCCACTGGGGAGTGAACCAGTCCTGCTTGCTGGGCATCCCCTCCTGGCGAGGGATGGGTGTGCGGCCTGGGGTGCTGGCCCTCTGTGGGTGTCACTTTGCCCACTAGTGAGGCAGTCACATACGGAACTGAGACTCTTCTTCTGACCTGGGATTTTCCTTGGGAGGCTGGAAGTGTATTTTTGTAGGTAGGCTGCTGTTTTGGAAAGCACCTCCAAGGGCAGCAGGATGGGAGCAGCAGATTTGACTTGAATCCTGCTTGTTTGGCATCAATAGCAGTTTTTCCAACTCCAGTTGGGCCAAAGGAGCCAGAGTGGGCTTGCTGAGCCCTGAGGAATCCCAGCTGGGATGGAGACATCCTCTTTCAGCCACCTGATGACCGATGTGTCCCAGATGAGCCTGCAAGACGTAGGCAAAGCTCAGAAAGATGTCACCAGCACAGGACCTCCACCTGTGGCCTGTCCCATGCTGGGTTTTCCAGCACTGGATATGAGCTGCAGAGCAACCAGCAGCAGGAGATAGGGCTTCTCCTGCCTCAGGCACGCAGGAGTCACCTGGGGCTTGTTGCCAAAGCAGGCGTGAAGCCGTCGGAGGCCGGGCAGGGTGGCAGCTCTCCTGGCTGCTCTGTGGCGGCGGTGACGCAGGCCTGCCCTGTGCAATTCGTGCTGCCAGTGCCAGCTCTAGCTGCAAAAGTGACGTTTTATCACACGCAGGTGCTCATCTGCTGCTATCACTGCCTTAATTTTCTGCAGCACTCATGTGGTCTCTCCTTAGCAGTCACTTTTTTTTTTTTTTATGCTCCTTTCTTGGCAAAAGCCTAAGTCAAATCCCCATAACTCCTCCCTGGGGTTGAATCAATACCAGGAAATGATCAAAAAACTTATGTAATGATAACTTGGCCAAGGACTGTGTTGTGGCATCTGCTTAATGAAGGCAGCCGTGTATAATTCCTCGTCCTTCTTGCTGTGCATGGCACCTCCCTGTCGGTGTTACAGGTTTGGCTGCTGCTTTTCCATTACTTGTGGGAGCAAAGTGGCAGGAGTGGCTTCGTGTGACCGAGTCAGGAGGCTGTCCCTTTGATAGCCAGGGACTATTTGTCTTCTACAAAGTGTGTTTGTGTGCACGTGTGTGCACAGTGGTTTTGGTGAAAGGCATTTAGCCCTTTGCCTAATTTCTCTTCCAGTTCAAACTACAGATTTTCACTTCCTCCAGGATGTCCAAACATAAATTGTTTAGATTAATTGCTGTTACTCCTTAGGAGGGGAGAAGAAAAGGTGGGAATTGTGACCATTTTCAGCTGCATTCGGTGGAAATTATGCAGAAAAATTCCCTCTCTGTTTAAGTCTTGGCATACCGCGGTTAGTGCAAGGCATACCGCGGTTAGTGCATATTAACAATTATTTACAGCCAGCACTGCAGTAAGTTAATTAAAAACCAGGGCAATAACCAGAGAGTCCCCAGCTTCTGCTGATGTTTGTCTCTTCTCTGCCAGGCTCCTGACTGAAAGTTACAACGGTTTCCAAAGTCCCTGCTGAAATGCTGGGGATCTGAGGAGCCGGGCTTGCTGCTCTGCTGCAGCCCTGGGATTGCTGCAGCTGTCCTGGTGGGACCTTGTGCTTACACTTCTCTGGAGACAGAGGCTGGCTGCTTTACTCGTCACTGATTTAAAGATTCCATCCATCACTTTCAGTGGTTTCCCACCCGCTCACGAAAACAAACACATTGTTGTTCTTTTTGCAGATGGGCAGACATGGATAAGACAGAGCTTCTTGCTGAACCCTTTGCTCACCCTTTGAAAGGGCCACTTGCTTGCTGCTTCACCCAGGGCAGAGCCAGCAGCAGCAGGAGGTTTGTGAAGGAGAGCAGAGCAAAAATGATCCCCATGCAGCAGAGAACAGAGACACTCCAATTGCATCCTTTATTATTATTATTATTATTGTCCCCTGCAGGATATTTCTTGAGCTTCCACAGATAATAGGAATTTTCTGGAAAGCAGAAACTCCCAAAGCTGTGGGAGAGTGCAAGTGGTTGTGCTGTGCCAAGTTTGTTAAATCACGTGAGCTCTGGTCTGATAAACAGCAACTTGTTTTCCATAAGGGAGGCTTGTGACAGGTCAAACCATGTCATTATGATACTACAGCCTCAGAAATGTAACAGTGATTCATAAGGCAAAGCTCTTATTTATAATGCTTGTTCACTATGCTGCACTGTAAAAAGGCTGTACAAGTTACAGGGCTAGTGCAGTCATCTGTTACAAAAGCAGTTTTATTCTCTAAAAGCTAAGCAGCAAAAAGACACAATGAAGGACGCAATCTTATACAAAAACCTATTCCTATCAAACACACAGGATTGCCCTCTAGCACTGACTTTGATGAATATGTTAAGGAATGAAGAAGGTAGCAGTATTTCCCCGTTTTGCTCTTTTGACATTTGCGTAGTGTTGGAGGAAGCGTTGGAGGCTGTTCTTGGAAGAGGGCTGCTCCTGGAAGAACTGCCTCCACTTTTTGTGTAATCAGTTGGTGAAACAGCTATCCTGTTTCACCTTCCAGGAATGCTGTCTGGAAACTACTTTTTGCTTTCGTTGTCAAAGCTTTGGAAAGAAAAACAAACCCCCTCAGCCTGTTTTACCAGCTCTCATCTAAGGAGCCACCAAAGCTCCACGTCAAGTAACCACTCTTCCATCTTGAGATATGTTGTGGGAAGGCTTAACTGGTGCCTGTAGCTGGTTAGAGCACAATTTAACCCTAAGGCTGGCTAAACAGCTGCTCTTGCTGACAATTAGTGCCTTCATCTCCAATTTGAAGCTCTGGAGAAGCTGGAGAAGCGCTGGGATTAAGTGGAGATGACTGTGGTGTGTCTAGTCATGGTCTTGGTCCTGCCAAGAGTTATGGCAGGGAGTCCCTGTTTTCATAGGGGTAACCAGAACCCCTCAAAACTTGTTCATGGTCACTGAGGCAGAACCAGAGGCGTGGGATGCACCTACCCTTGTGTTAAAGCAAGGGCTCCAGGGCTGGGCAAACAGTGTTTGAGGCCTTGTTTCAATAGATGTGTAAGCTGTGGGCTGAGCAGCTGGCAAATACAGCGGCATGGTGGTCATTTCCTTGGGAAACCAGCCTTATCTGTTCACACTTTACGTCTGTTGGCTCCCCTTTGGCCAACCTGAGGCAAGTGGAGGGAAGAGAGGTCTTAGAGGTTCCAAAAAAAAAATGAAAGGCCTAAAGATGGGTGCTTCTAATTGCCATCTCAACCTTTAGCAAACATCAGAGAGTCCTTGAGGGAGTTGTGGGAGAAGTTCTGTGGGAATTAAGGGATTGACAGAGCTGCTGTGTTTCCTTCCATCACTTAGTTTAGTAGCCTGACATACAGCAAAATTACAAGTGTGAGCTGTTCTTTCTAAACTTGATGATCTTTTTTAATCTTGCGAGTGCATGATCACTTCTGCTTTGTTTTCCAGGTGCCCAGATAAGCTGCTTCGCACCCAGCTCCTTCTCCTGGCGCCAGGCTGCCTACGTGGACTCCTACTGCTGGGCAGCTGTGCAGCAGAAGCAGCCATCCCAGAGCAACCTGGAGAACATTCCCCTCTGGCTTCATAAAGTATGTACAGAGCTCCTCATGGAAAAATTGGCTCCACGTAGAAGCCTGCCTTTGCCTTACGTTTCTCATTCCTGTTCTCTGGTATAATCCCTGGCTTTGACTTGACCATGTTTTTAGAGACAATGTTTTCTTTCCCTTGCTTCCAAGGGGGATAGTGCTGGAGGAGGCATTTTCTGCTTTTAAATAAAGGATCTGTTGTGCTAGAATAACAAATGTCACCAGTTACCTGATTCAAAAGTAATGTTGATGTGTTGCCCTGGAGCTGGGTCCCAATGTGCCTTTAATGGGGCACTTTAAAACCAGGACACAAGACACAGCAGCTGACTTAATGCTTGTATCAAAACTTTAATTTAGAAAAGCAGGATAGTAAAAACATTTCATGTTTTTATTTTGTTATACTTGGCCAGTTGAGAGAGTTGGACTCAGGGCAGATATGGATTTGGGGAAAGATGAAGTACATCAAGGGTACCAATACATTTAACTCCTGCCTTCAGTGCACTCCCATTGAGCTGTCTTTTGTTGCAGGTAAAGCAGCATTGTACCGAAGGCATAGCAAAAGGCCTATTTTATGGATAAAAAGTGCAGTAGATACTGAGATACTTGAGCTGGCTCAAAGGGGCTAGCTGAGCTTTGGCAGGAGTTACAGACTGACCTAATGCCATGCCTGGAGCTCACTCCCTTGCTTGGGCAGTGCTGATGCTGAAGTCAGAAATACTGCTGGATCTCTGCAGGTGGGGGGGTTTGCTATGTGCTGCCCTTTTATTACCTCGGGAGCGGCACTGCTGGAAGCTGTGCTGCTCCCAGATCCAAGCTACAGCTTTGTGCTCCAGCAAATAACGCCACTGGTGACAGGGAGAAGGGGAGGGCCTCGTGATAGAAGGAGCTCAGGTCCAGGACCTGCAGCACCTGAATTTCTGGGTTCTGCTGGCATATCCTGTACCTCAGCTTTTATGATCCAGTCAGCTAGTTGTATCTCCTCGGACAGGCTATTCAGGGCTGTCTCTGATACATTTGCTGACCCAGATCACTGACTGTGAGGGTTTACTACTGCCTTCTCCCATGAGCTCCACTCATAACCTTAACCCAACACTCTTCCCTTTCATGAATATTAAAGCCAGTGTTGTTGGTTTCTGGCCTGAACTCATCATGGCTCAATTAGTGCTTCAGATCACTTCAGCAGAGGCCAGCTGAAGCTGCTGGGACATCTCACAAAGTGGTCAGCTTGAGCAGGTGGAACCTCTACCTGCAAGCTGGATGCATTGCTCCCTCCTGCTGAGGAAACAAGTTCTTGTGTTACTTGATTTCTATTCATTGAGTTTATGACACAGCTGATAGCTGGCAAGTGCAACTGTAATTCTTTTAGTTTGCCAGCCATGGGTAATAAGCTTTAGTGTCATACTTTTATGACACAGCACACGTTAATTTGCTGACTAGTGCTGTCTCAGGAATTGATGCAAGGCCCATCCTCTGCGGTAGCTTGATGGTATGTGATGTTTCCTTGCAAAACCCTGCAGACTGGCTGCGAGCAGTGTGTCTGAACAGCTGAGTCAGAGGCTGTAACTGAGCCAGGGTGCCTAGTCCTAACCTCCTAAATCCATGCTTGGCCACCAGCCCTTCCACTGAGGCAGGCACTGGAAGCTGCATGTGCTGTTTGGAGACCAATGGAATGGAATGGAATGGAATAGTTCAGGTGGAAGGGACCTGCAAATGTCATCTAGTCCAACCGCCTGACCACTTCAGGGCTAACCAAAAGTTAAAACATGCTATTGAGGTCATTATCCAAATACCTCTAGAGCACTGATGGGCACAGGGCACCAACCACCTCACTAGGAAGCCTGTCCCAGCGTCTGACCACCCCCATGGTACAGAATTTTTTCCTTGTGCCCAGGCTGACCCCAGGCTGCTCCCCTGGCACAGGTCTGTGCCATTCCCTTGTGTTCTACAATCAGTCCCAGGGAGTAGAGACCGGCACCTCCCTCAGCGCCTCCCTCCTCAGGGAGCCTCAGGGCACAGTAAGGCCTCCTCTCCAGACAGTGCAACCCAAGGCTCCTCAGCCTCCCCTCACAGGACACAGTATTAGTTAATATCCATCCACTTGTTGCTCATCAATAAGTTTCCAGGCAAGGACCACTGTTCAGGCATTAACACAGCTCTTTGATTCCTGACATGGCATCTGGAGGCATTTGATTGTTGATTTTGGTGAATCCAGAGCCTGCAGCTGGCTATACTTGCTGGTTGGCATACAGCGTGGGCTGGTCGCTTCTGCAGGTGTGTGGGGCTTTGGCTGTCTCCCTGTGCATGCTCTGTACTGCAAGGCAGGTAAAAACTCATTGGTCTGCAGATTTTAGCTAGATTTTGGCCAAGTTGTTTTTAAAATGTGCAGAGCAGAGCCTTTGTGGGAGCAAGGTGATGTTACCAAGAAAAGGGAGCCTGCCTGAGCTCAGAGGAGAGCAACATCACTCTGCAGTGCAAGGGCAGGGATGCTCATACAGGGAGAGCATGGGTCATTAGCCTGATTTTTCTTAAAATAATTTAATAATTTATAATAATTAATTAATTAATTAAATAATAATTTTAATAATTAGCCTGATTTTTCTTAAAATAATACTTGCAGCTTTTTTTTCTGCATTCTGGGCAGCAGTACATTTATTTACAAGGCACCTCTGGTTCTTTTTAATACTGACTCACTTAGCATCTTACTCTTTTGGCTTGCTGGAAGACTCTATAAGAGACTTAAGGAGGCATATGGTTTTGGGGGCTTGAGGTTGTATGCCCCAGTTCCTGACTGAAATGAATGGATTTCATTATGGCATGCTCTGTGCTTGGTCAGAAGTGCTGTCAAGGGTTTGGTGGTGTAGAATGGAAGTAGGACCGTGGTGTTTTTGCCTCCTGGCAAAGAAGCCAACTTGCAGCAACTTGCCCTGCTTTTGTTCCAGGTGTCTGGTTGCACTGAAGGATTATCAAAAGTAGGTTGTATTGTAGAAAACCTGAAACCTTCCTATTTCTCTCCTATTTCGGATAAATGTTTGCTCTTGGATTTATTTTTTTTTTCTGTCAGTAAATGCATGTTTCCATTTCAGGCAATCCCCAGAGCTCGAGAACGTTTACTTGGTGCCAGTTCTGCCCCAGGAGATATCTCCCAGAGCTTTAATTTATTGGTTGGAAAGCATATTTTGGAGTGGAGAGGAGGAGTGTGCTGCAGCTCTCTGGGCTCCCAGACTCTGCTGGTTTGCACATCCCCTACAGGTGCTCAGGGCCTCCCTGGACCCTGCTGCTTCTCAAAGAACAAGACTTCTGAACTTTCCAATGATCTGAAATAACTCTTTGCACTGAATGGATAGTGTGCTGAAATGTACAATTCAAGAAACAATCAATGGATATGTGGAAGTGAGACAGTGGGGTGTGCCCTGTCTGTAATCTAAGCTTAGCACTGAGATTTCCTCTGCATCAGCAAGAAAGCTGACAAAATGCCTATATTACAGTCCTCTGGCAAGACACATCTTCAGGACTGTCATTGATGGAACTGGGCTTGGTCAGGCTTTGCTCTTCTGTTGTCTCTACTTTCTTTTTGGGTTTTCCCTTCAGCCTTAAACCCCTCGAGAGGTTTTCTGTATCTATCTAAATATCAGAACAGAGATACTGGTTTCTAAAGATGAGTGGTAAAGAGACACTGATGGAGGAGCCATGTACTTGCTCCTTCTTTGCAGATAGTTTGTTTCTTGTCTCTGAAGATGAGCGCTCCACCTGATGGCCTATTCTGAAAAAAACGGCTTGATTTTGAGCTGGAATAGAAATAAGCTTTTGGCCATAGTGAGTAGCTGATCTAGTGGAGGAGAAGATTGTACTGTGAAACCTTTTTAATCCAGAGTGCCCAGAGAAATTTACAGAAACACATACAGGAGAACAGTGAACATCATCTAATTGGCTCTTGATAGCCACCAGACATGATGGCAACCAAGTAAGCTTGGGGGCATTCACTGAGTGATGACCTCTCCGTAGCCCCTAAACCTAGATTGCTGGGATGTAGTTGCCTATGATCTCATAAGTTAATTTTTTTGAATTGCTCTTTTTTCTAGTCTGCTGTTAATTGGAGAGAATCAAGGAGGAAGTTAGCAAAGCTGAGCTAAAGAGTAGGTTCTTCAGAAGAAGGGGATTAGTACCAGTGTGAAATGAAGGCAAACAGTTCATCTGCATGCTGCTATGTACATGACTGAGAGCAGAAAGGAGAGGTCTTCACATGTGGCACAGGAGGGAAAAGGCAGTCATCTGGCTCAGATCTCTGCAAAAGGGCAGACGAGTGCCATGGGAGGCATTTTGTACAAAATTTTGTCCAAAAAATCTCAAAGCATTTTGTACAAAAAATGTGTCTGAAGTCATTGTATGTGTGAACTGAAACTTACCTTTTTCAAAATAACTTTTTGTAATGAAACTGAGATTTACTGTGGAGCTGTGGATTGCTTCTGATTTATTGTCTGTAAATATACATGAAAAAAAAAGAGTGTTTTTCAGTCTGTTGTTGGTATGATTATAATCACAGTTGTTAACAGGTTCTCGTTACTCAGTGTTTATGCAGCTTCTCAGTCAGCTAAGGACTCCTCATCTTTCACCTATAAAGCCCCACCCAGAGGGATTAAAGCCTGACAGTGCAAGAAAACCTGAATGCAGATATATTTCTAAACCATTATTTGAGTGTGTGGTATTATCACTAGTTTAGTCACATTAGTTTTACTAATTAAAACTGGAAAAGTACAGTTCTTAATCTTCAGAAAGCAGGTAACAGGAGGGATAAAAAAGTGCAGTCAGGGTTTGAAACTCACTTTCAGATCTGAGGTAGGATAACCTCTCAACCACGTGGCAACCTTTAGAACTATGACTCATTTACAGCTCTTGTTCTGCCCTGAAACCCAGTGAAACATCTCCCATTGAGTCAAACACGAGCAGAACTGTTTGGAGGGAGCTTAATAATATTGCTTCTGGAAATGTTTGTTGCCGTCAGCCACGCTGGGGCATGTTCCTTTGCTTTGGCTCCTCCTGTTGACACAGAGGAATTAGGAACTGAAGAAGCTGGCACCTCATCATGATTTTATTATTTTATGAGAATTATTCTGATCCCAAGTTGGTAGAAGCACTTCGGTGCTTCTTTTAGTTTTACTGTATGCCAATTAATTTTCTCAAGACTGTGCTCTACACCAGGGCAGTTTAACAGCTGTACATTAGTGTACTTAAATGTAGTGTTTTACCACTATTAAGTATGGTAGAAATCTGAATATTTGCAGTCATTTTAATAGTGAATAAATAGGTGAAGAATAAATAAGAATAGATAAGGACTGAAGATACAGTGAAATTAGAAAGCAGTTGTTTTCTTAATGTCACTGAAGTGGTCCTCACGTTCTGCCAGCTGTCTTTATCCAGATCTCAGCAGGCTTTCTGTAGGTCAGGCCCTATCGAATACCTTCTGGGCCACTCCACCATTGACAGCTATGTTTTCTTTTGATGACAAAACCATATTTGAGCATATGAAGAAGTTTTTAAAAAGCCCTTTTGACTTATTTTCTGTGTGTTTACTGGATCTTAGTGCAGTTGAAGCTGGGGATGTTATATAATTGACTATTTCAGGTTTTAGTTTGATTTTCCCTCATCTTCAGGAGAGTATGGTACAAATGTATCTTTAAAAGACAATTCTTTGGTAGCAATGTCTTCTCTGCATGTGCAAATAGATTGCTCAAACACTTCTTCAGACATACATATATGTTGGTTGCAGAACTAGCTGATTTATAAGTAATTTAAAATGACTGAAGCAGATGTCTTCAAGAAGGAGGTCAACCTCTAGAAACTCAGAAGGATGCTTTTAAGGGCAAGAGAACAGAGGCCTTAGAGACAGTCTGGGATCTGCTTTCCTACTTCTTTTCAGCCTGGGGATGGTTCTGTTTTCTCTCGTGTAAACAGCTGTGTTTGTGTGTTAGATGTCAGGCTCTCCCCACAGCCTTGGCAGTTTATCTATACTGCGCTTGACTAATCACTGCTATTTAGTGTGACCAGTAGCATGTTGCTGTGTGTTGGCCTCCAGTGATTCAGATGGATACCATTTTGTGGAGGCACAAATTTGGCAGCTTATTTCCCTGGCCTTCCAATAAAAGGTGATAAAAATCATGCCATGAGAATATTTGGAATTCATTTTAATATTTCTAAGGTTAACACCAACCATATGTTCATTTATCACTGTAGGCTATGCATGTGCATTGGGAACCAAAATATAGTGAGGATGGTTCATGTCATTCTGAATATTTATCTGAACACAGTTGTTTACAGATCCTAGTAAGATAGTTGTTTTGGAAATATGCATTCAGTTTGTGCAGATAATTTTCATGAGAGGGGTCAATGCAGGCACTTGAATGCAGGTCATGGCTGCAAGAGAGTTCAGTGGGTTAATTAGGAGATTAGAGTTTCTACTCCATGCACAAAGGTTATTTTTCCTTTCCATCCATAGTAGACAGTACTGATTTGAAACTGCTCTACCTATTTATGGTCAGCGATGTAAGAAAACAGCACATATCTATGAAATGTAAGCATTTTGATGTGCATAGATGTTTTGCTTTAAAGATAACCTTCATGGCTGCATTTATGAGTGCACAACACATGACTGAAAAGCACGTGCTCTGCTGAGATGGGTCCACATCCCAACACTCCTGTACACCCTGCTCGTGTATGGGGTGCTCTTGGCTTTCAGGAGGATTTGAGTACTAAACTTGTTGGGCCTTTGCCTGTCCTTTGATTTTCTCCTTGCAGCTGCATGGAAATGAAAGTTCAGGGCATCCGGGTTGAAGCGTGGTATTACAGCCCTTAATGTAGTCTCACTGATGAAGTTCAGAAAAGAACATCTCGTACCACAGGGTATTTTATCTATTCTAATGTATCTTTTCTAATCTGCTATTAGAGGACTTGTCTTCAGTTATGCAATGTCATATGCTGCCTTAAACCAAACATTGTGAACTTGCCATTGGAAAGGAACTTGATAGATAGCAAAGGAAAAAACTGAGTTCTACTTTTAGGGCAGTAACTTTCTCTGGCATATATTTGACTGTATAGCTCTTGAGGTGAGTGATACTTCCTGTTTCATCTAAATACTACAAACTCTCCAAGACTGGAGAGTTCCTCCTTGTGTGCTCAGTGCCTTAGAAGTAATTACATAAAACATGAAAAAACGAGAAGCATATTGCGCATGCTTATCCATGTGCAAGTGCCACAGAATCCATTTTGTAAAATGAGAAGTCTTTGTGCATGACTGTAAAATGTGGTCAGATGAGCTGGATAATTCAAGTCTGTTGTTCTAAAACCTAGGACTCGTGCCAGATGACTTTGCATTTTCACTTCTGCCTGCTAGTTCAGGACCCAAAATTTTAATGATTCAGAACAATTGGCTGGTTATCTAAACCTGCTGTTAACAAATAGAACACGTCATTCCTTTTTAAAAAAGACATTCTGAGAAGGATGGAGTCTAGCATCAAGTGCTGTGGAAGGGCTGACAAACACAGGCTTTGTTTCCGAACCAAAAGAGCTGGGCTAATAATGGTCGTGCTGCTGCTCTGGCTTCAAGACTATGCAGAGAAGAGCTGCATAGTGTCTTCTAATGCTTCCATAAGCTGGGGCTTTGGAGGGTTATAAGAATCTCAGGAGGGGAAGTTCATGGCAAACATGCCTTTGCCCCAATAGTCTGATGTTTCTGGCTGAAGAGGTAGTGGTAAAGGAGTCAGGGAGAGGAGGAGGTGCAGGGGAAGAAGGCTGGAGCAAGGCAGGGGTGATGGATGGGACTGGAAGAGGGCTGGAGCAGAGCAGCAGGGCTGATGCCACTGCCACACAAGTGCAGAACCTGCCACCACAGTCTCTTTCTAGGTATGAAGGAAGACATGGAGACTGGGACAATAGAGCTTTTGGGCTGTGACTTCAGCATATCAACCATCTTGCCTCTTGCCGTGCCTCTTGTAGGCCTCTGGGTGAAGAGCTCTGAAGGAGTAATCAGATACTGCTCATGTTTTTTTTTTTTTTTTTTTTTTTTTTTTTCCAATTTTGGGGATCAGAAAGGGAATTCATAAGTCCTCTGATACTTGTAAAGTTTCAAGTGAATGAATGGTGAAGCCAAATGGTATAAACTGATGTAAGATGCATTGGTGGCTCCTTACTAAATTATGTATGCTGTTTCTTTCCCTGCCTGGCACCAGTGGAAGGCTGTTAAGACGTGTATGACAGAGAACTAAGTGAAGTCAAGCAGTCTTAGCAACAATCTTCTACAAGCTGACATTTGTCAAGGCCCATGGAAAAGGTGTTGCAGCATTCTGGGCTGAGGAGTGTAGATAGGTTTAGGTGTGTTCATAGATATGGGAGGTTATTTCTAGATAATACAGATTTCTGAGGATTTAAAGAACCTAGCTATGAGACCCTAAAGGTATGGGCAGCCTCAGGCATTGGGACTGTGACCTGAGAGACCTGATGGCAGTGTCCACAGTGATGAGTAAGGGCAGGTTCTTGAGCTGTTGGTTTTGAGTTGGTTGCGTGTCTACAAAACCACCTGGGAAGTGTCAGAGTATTACACCTGGACTGTAAATGATAGACCTGGAGAAAAGCAGATGGTCTGAAGTTATCTGCTATGTACAAAGAGGGAAAAGAGAAGGCAGTGAGGGCAGAGCTCTGAGCAGTTTCGACAGGCTGGTGTAGGTGGGGAAAGGCTCACATCAAGGGTGCAGCAAGTAGAGCTGAGAGCTGCCACTAAGAACATGACTTCAAGAGAATGAGCTTGTTCAGTTTGCTCAAAATCATTTAGCAGCTCAAAAAAAAATTAG
The DNA here is from genome assembly GCF_011077185.1 of Oxyura jamaicensis. Classification (NCBI taxonomy): domain Eukaryota; kingdom Metazoa; phylum Chordata; class Aves; order Anseriformes; family Anatidae; genus Oxyura; species Oxyura jamaicensis. The sequence goes on along the minus strand of NC_048893.1, from coordinate 193,714,638 downwards.
CGGCACCCAACATCGGGGCTGTCCTGGCTGCTGGTGCAGGTAGGGGCTCTGGAGGGAGGAAATTCCTGATGGTGACTATAGACAACTCTTTCTGTGAGCATGGTTTAGTGGTGCAGAAGATGGTAGTATGGATTTGGAGAGGGTACTGGGTACATTACCAGTCCCCAGCTGTGCCAGGAGATCGGAAGAAATCCCCTAGATCCATTAGGCCTGGGAGATCAGTCCCCTGCAGTAGAGCAGGGACAGGCCACAGCCAGAATACTGCAGCATGGGGTTGGTGTTTGCTGCTTGCTGGTGAAGAAGAGCTACCTCTAGTGGGATGTACAATATAATTACAGTCGGCTCTGCTTCGTTAACTAGGTTCTTAAAACAAACCTGTTACAGGGTTAGCCCATTATTACCCCATTCTCTTTCAGATTAGATGTGGACCTTTTTTAAGGTTTTCTTTCTTGAGGGCTTACCTAGAGACTGAAGTAGCAATTTTGGCCAAGGGTCAATTATGTTGCTACTGAGCAGGAGTTAAATTATGAATTTATAAGGGTTGCAAGGGAAAGCTAACCTGTAAATGCAGCATTCTCTGTTTCCTGTGGTTATTTAATGCTTTTCATGGCTTTGTCTTACTGTGTGTCACCAATTTCCGATGTGACTGCTATGCAGAGAACATGGACATCCTGAAAGCCGGTTCATATTACAGTCTCCAGTTGCTGAATGCAGTTCCTTTAAGAAGTTAGTTTTTTATTTGGGTGCTAATACATCATATACATTCCTAGTATTAATAATTATGTAGGATTTTGCTTTAATAGTGAATATTAGAAGCAGCTTTCCTGGATAATGTGCTCAGTAACATCAGATTATTTATTTTGTGCATATAAAACTTTAATCTCTCCTGCAAACACAAGGTAATATTAAGTCCAGGTTCTCATCCTGTTAAATACCTGCAGATCCACTGATGTAAGTGGAGCTGTCCCACTTGGTGATTAATGATCTCAACCCAGGTTTCTTCTAAAATTCTCCATTAGCTTTTTCAATGAATGTGCAGCAATAACATTTAAGATAACTTAAATCTGATTCGAATTTGTTTACCACAAATAACTTAAAAGTCCTTAGGAACTGATGCTGGATTTGAGTTAAGTGCAACTATCAAAACTTGGATGTAATGAATTAAAGGCTAGTCAAATTGCACAGTATGTTACATTAACTAACTACTTGTCTAACTAGATCTTACATCATGTCTCTGTAAGTGTAATGTCGTGTATGAATACACACCTTGAATATAATGTCACAGTAGATAGAAAATACCTTCTTTCCAGCAACTGCAGGGAGTTGGAGATTTAATCTCATGGTGGAAGACTCCTACTTGGTGATGAATAGGAGAAAGACAGAAAGACTTCAAGCTGTTGTGTTTTATAGCTGCATCAGCCCTTTCCCTAAGCAGTGGGGACTATATGAGGGCAGACTTCTCTGCCCGGCGTTAGCATCAGACCATTCTGATGCCATCTCTTGGTTTCTATTTAGGAGTTGTCTAAAAATATTTAAATACCCTTACAACCATAGTTATATCCTTTATAGTCTATATGCCATGCACTCTGAAGAGCCATCTTTGCTTGTGTGCAGATACAGAACTCTAAAAAGTTTATTAATTACCTTCCTGGTTACTAATGGGCAACAGGAGAGATTTCCACCAGCTTTTGGAGCATTTTACTTGCTATGAGCAGTGGTGACACATCTAGGAGGGTGAGTTACATGACACTGCCCTCTCCTTCCAGGCAGCCTCTCTGATAGCTTCTTTGGTTGGTTTTGCTGTTTGTGGCTCCCTAGATTAATGCCTCAGATTCATTTCAAGCAGTGCAGCTCTCAATACTCAGTGAAAATGTAATCAGGACTGTAGTAACTTAATTCAGTTTGTTGGCTTTTTGTTTTGTTTTGTTTTGTTTTTTTCAAAGCTTTAAGCAGTAGTTAGGTTAGTGGAGCTGTCTGAAAAGAGATTTGGCTTCCCTGCATGTCCCTGATAACTGCAAAAATATGTTTTAGTAAAAGCATTTACATAAAGTTATAGGGAATTTAATAGGCTTATAGGAAAAGGTGGTGGCAGACTGACTTATTTTATATACAAGTGGAGCCTAACATGAACTTTTTCTTCCTTCAGTTCTTCCCATACATCCTTCTGCTAGTTGCTATCCTGCTGTATCTACCATGTTTGTTCTGGCGCTTCACTGCTGCACCTCACCTTTCTTCAGACCTGAAATTTATTATGGAAGAGCTTGACAAGGCCTATAACAGGGCAATCAAAGCTGCTAACAGCGTCCGTAGCGGAGACGCCAGAGACCCCACTGACTTAATTCCAACTGCTAATGAAAACTTGACACAGAGGTAAGATACTGGGGCTTGGCTTTCTTTACTCTTTTCTTTAAGTTCTGAGCTGATGTGACGTGAATTAACAAATAAATTTATAACAAAGGTTTGAATGGTGACCTCACACATTTTTAAATTTGTTTAAAAAAAAAGATATCAGAAAACATTACTGTGGGCACTTGGAGCTGGAACTTACAGGTTTCTTTGGTGAAAGAACATATTTGATTAGCTCTTCAGGTTACTAATTACCGGAGGCGTCCTGGTTTCTTTGGTTGCTGTACTTGTTAATTAGTTTTACCCACTGTGCATAAGAAAACAAGAGGGGCTGCAGTCCTCACTTCTCAATGTTCATGGCAGTTGCTTGCGCCCTGTGAGGCAGAGCCTGTTACTTGTCTTCACCTGCCCTTTTAGGTCTGGGTCTGCAGAGCTTCTGATTAAAACAAAAACAAACAAACAAAAAACACAAATAAACCACCATCAGCAGCAAACCTAACACCTGATCCCCCCTCAAAACCAGCAACAACCAAACAACAAAGGCAAACAAGCTTTTTTTTTTTTTTTTCTTTTTTTTTTTTTTTCCCGTTAAGTATAATAGAACCACTGTTGATTTGCCCCATTAAGAGAGAACCTGGTCTTGTATCTGTTTTAGAGTATTAGGCTTACCTGAAATTTAAGATGGTAGCATCTGATCTGTGATTTTTTTTCTCTCTTCCAGTTTGTGGGAAATTTCTGAAAGCCACTTTAAATACCCCATTGTGGAGCAGTACCTGAGGACAAAGAAGAATTCCAAGTGCTTAATAATCAAATACATTTTCTGCCGTTTACTCACTCTAGTAATTATTTTCCTTGCGTGCCTCTATCTGGGCTACTACATTAGCCTCTCCTCTTTGAGCGATGAGTTCCTCTGCACCATCAAAACAGGGATCTTAAAGAATGACACAACTGTTCCAGATGTGGTTCAGTGCAAGCTTATTGCTGTCGGTGTCTTCAAGGTACTCAGCTATATTAACCTGATAGTCTATCTCCTGGTGATGCCGCTGGTGGTGTACGCGATGTTTGTTCCCTTCCGGTGGAATTCAGGCATTCTCAAAGTGTATGAAATCCTGCCAACTTTTGATGTGCTGAAACTTAAGTCAAAGTGTTTAGATGACTTAAGCCTTTACCTCCTCTTTCTTGAGGAGAACGTGAGTGAACTTAAATCATATAAATGCCTCAAAGTGCTAGAGAACATTGCAGTTTCTGAGAAGTTTGATGTCATGCAACTTTTGATAAACCTTGGTACAATTAAGACAGATACTGTAGATGGGAAGCCAGGGACAGCTGTGCCAGAGAAGCCTGAAGAAACACCTGTAGAAGAGCTGGAAAAAGATGCAACAGAGCTACAAGGTAAGGTGGCCTGCACTTTCTTTAAAAAAGAACAAGAAAAATAAAATAATAATAAAAAAAAACAGCATCCAAATCTGGTGGTATAAGGAATCCATTAATTATTGAAAAAGTAATAATGAATCAGGTTGCATCTAGGTGTGTATTCCTTCCAAAAATCTTTTAATGTGTTCTACAAGGAAATTGACCTACTTAGACCTTGCTATGTTTTCTGCAATATAACTGCTGTAATTTCATTTACATGCCTGCGTGATTCACTTGGGATAGCAAAAGCTTAGATTAACGTAAAAATAAATCTGGTATTCAGAAATGCTGCTGGTGGAGGAACAGAAAATGATGAAAAAGGGGAAGTAGAACTGGGGCCAGTGAATGTGCTCCAGTTCCTTCTTAAGCAGAGAGAAAGGAAGATATTCTGCAAAGTGATTTTTGCCAAAACGGACTGAGTCAGGATCTGGATTAGTGTACCTGTTCTCTGAATGGTCCCATCAGTTTCCAGACATGACAGGCTCTGAGCAATGCTTGTTATAGGAGACTTGGGGTTAGATTCTGTCTGAAAAATATGGCATATCTTAAATGTGATTCCAACTCTTTTGTCAAGTGCCAAACTACAGAAGAGAAGCCAAATATCCAGATAGAGGCAAAAAGGGATGGGAAATCTTTTTTCCCGTTTGAACACGGCCCCTGTCGCTGATGTCCATGCAGAAGCCATAGGACACCAGCACCAACATCCTCTCAGTGAAGGAGCTCAGACCCCAGGAGCTGTCTCTTCACAAAGTCCTTCACTTGTAGAAGTGCAGATGCTTTAAAACATTTAGCAGCTGACCTTAGCAGGCGAACACCAATGCTGAGGGCAAGTTAAAGAGCAGGAAGACATAAAATCTTCCTCTTCAATTAATCATGCCCCATGCTTAATAGAAAAAAAGCATCATCATCATTCAGAAGGTAACCGCTCTTCTGTGCTTTGGTCAAACACTTCTGGTAGGCTGAGGCTTGGAGGAGAAGTGAGTTTATAAAGCAGGGGAAGTAAGAACAAACACTGAGAATGATTTTATACTGTAGAGCTGGCTGACACTTCTGGCAGCCAGCTCTAGAAGAGCAGTTTGGAGTACTCCTGACAGACAATAGTCTTCCTTTTAAATGTGTCTTTTTTGAAAATACAGGTGGGTCAGTTCTGCTAGGAGGATTAGGAGCCCTAGATGGAGGTGTCTGCTCAACAAGCTGAAAAAACTAATGGAGAATCTGACTCATTTTTTATCTGAAAGCAGAACTTCTCAGACTGTTTTCATTTCACAAAAACACTTCAATGGTTTTGGGCTTGCTTGTCTTTAGAGCAGAACAAACTCATGCTTGAATCTCTGTTAAAATGTGTTACAGAGAGGAGCTGATGGTTTGATGGCTTTTCGCTTTTAAAGGTTTACTTTCTGCTTAGTTTTGACAGACCATGAAGCAAGTGGTCACATGAGCCCCAGAGAAGATAAAAAACTTCGCCAAAGACTTATTGATTCTTCATGCTGATGCCTTCCAGCCACAGCAGGCAGGAGTTTCGTGCTGCAAGAGGGCTTCTCCTCCGCCTTCACCGCGCTGAACACAAGGTGCTGCTCTTTGAGTGCAACTGTCCCGGGAGCCTGGCAACTCCTCAGAGGACAAAATGGTTTACAGACTATTTGTTGAACATAGCTGAAAAAAACATGCTGTAGACTTTCATTATTAAAAAAAAAAGAAAAAAGAAAAAAGAAAAAGAAAAAAAAAGAAACAAAGAACAAAAGAAACGCTGTTATGAGTAACAACTGAGATGCATTGAATGCCGGTGAAGCTGGCATCAGGAAAGAGCACTGTTCTGTACAGGGGTGGGAAACATACCCCTGTGAATATCAAAAAGGGTTGGACATGTTGCATTCTGACATGTTGCTCCACTGGGCACAGTCATCATAGTTCTGGGGTGAAAGTGAGGCATCTGGGGGTTTCTGTCCTATGAAAGGTTGTTGGGGTTTTTTATGTGTGGTTTGTTTGTTTTTCTGGGTCTGGCTAATCCGTGTACCAGGTGTGGCTGGGCACTGATAATGGCTGTGTCTTCAAAGGAAAAATAGGGGTTTCTCTGTTCAGCCCAAGATGTCTCAATGAGTCATCTCCAGAGTGAAGTGTGGGATTATTCACATGGCACTGATGGAAAAAGAAACTACAAACAGTATTATTATAAGGGGGTACAGTAGATTTTAGGGTTTTTGATTTTTCTTAGTATTCATAAAATAAAAATGTCAACATTTTTTATACAAAATTATATGTAAGCTAAATATTAGGCTAATTTCTATTTGACAGTTGTTTTGGTCTTAGTGACTGATGTATCCTTCTTGGAGTTTGGACTGAAGATCAGAGAAGTTGGTTCAATTTTTGTAATAGTCTTTAGAACTTCTTTTTTATGTTTGTACAATTAGAATGTGTTTCATTGTGTTTGTAGCATCAGATGCAATATTAGTTGTACTGTTTTCCAAAACCAACTTGAGAGGACAGTCCTATTTGTGCTAGCGTAGCATCGAGTGCCCCAGCAGAGCTAACACCCAGTAGCCAACGTGACCTAGATGTGGATATGAAGAAATGTTCTCCCCACACACTGTGACTGAATTTAAATTGAAGGAATGATGCTGAAGTCGGTTGGGACAGACATAGGAAGAGGGAGTGTTTGTAAAGTAGAAAATTGTCCCCATTTGTTATTGTAGCATTTGTCCCATCCTGTCCAGGACCTCTACCTTCTGTTAACATTAAAGTGACCTCTGTCTTGAATTTTAGATACTGGGTTAGGTGGGGGGGGGGTTAATTGCCACAGTGACTTTGTGTATCTTCCATAAATGTTATATGCTTCCTTGCTTTTCTGTATTGTCTGTGATACTGTAACTGAAATGTCGTCTGTCACCTCTTCCAGATTATCTTTGTAGACTAAGCAGTACCTCTGTTGTAGCTAGGTGAGTCTTCTGTTTTCCAGTTCATCTGTCATCTGCTGGTTTGTTCCTGCCTGTTAGTGTCCTCTGTGCTGCTGAGAATGGGGGGAAAAAGAAGTAGTTGGCGCTACAGCCTTTGCACTGAGCTACTTACGTGCTGTGGCAGATTTCAAAGAGATAATGCACCTACTTGAATTGGGCCGCTGCTGTTAGACAAGTGGATCCCTAAAGTGCTGCCATGATACACATTGTGCTGCTTTTACAAGAACACTTTGGTTATTGTACTATTTTCAGTTAAGACAAGCCTTACTTAAAAGAAAGTCTTAAAGCCATAGCATTATGCTAACTCTTCACATCGGGCAGTGGCATGGCTGCGATCCTGGCTATTGCATTACCAGTGGGCAGCAGGGTTTATGTTGGTCTGAGCTGCTGTGTTGTACTGCGTACTTCTCCCAGCAAACCTACTGCCACTCTGACCTCTTCTAGGTTGTGTCTCTCAGCTGTGCTGGTGCCCTTTATCTGCAGGTAAAGCAGATGCACTACTCTGGTTTGGTATGGTTGGTTGGACATGTAATCTGACATGGGCTTGCACAACCAGACCCAGCCATGTAATTCTTGCTCTTAAGGACTATCTCACGGGGGCAGCTTCCCTAAAGCTCCCTGATGTGACTGAACTCTGACAAATCTTTGTGTTTCACAGAGACAAGTGTACAAATACTCCTGAAAGACTAAGACAAGCCCCTTCCCTTGGGTGGCATGGCCGTGAGCTGTTGGCTACCCTCTGCTGATTTCAGTGCAAACACTCCCGGGCTGTTGTTCAGTGAAATTTGTTTGGTTGTCTTCATGTGCTGTGCGTGTTTTCAACAAGGAGCAGTAGTGCAATACTAAAATTTTGTGATGTGGGTGTGTTTGAACTGCTTGATGTAAGTAATGGGTTCATAGTCTTTAAAACTCGAAGCTCCTTCAAGTAATATTTCCGTGTTTCATGTTGGATCTGAACCTTACCTTTTACTAATTCCCTTTTTGTATTTAAAAATATGACTTGCTGCGGTGAGTCTTTTGATGTCTTCTGAAGTGTTCAATAAAACATGTATCAATTCTTGGTTATTTAAATAAAACTAACTTGTGAACTACAACAGTGTAAGTGACTGGGGTTCCAGGAACATCCACATGTTGACATCTGAAAAACCTCAGTGCAGGAAATGCAGCCTGATGCTAAAACCTGGGCGAACTTTTTGCATAGTGGTTAAAATTGTGTTCATTTATTTTTTGTTCTTATAATTAATTCATCTTGCTCTGACAGTTCTGGTTCAAAATTTATTTAACCTTCAAAAACTGTTGGGAAAACATCAACACATGAAAGATAGCCCATCTAGCAATTTATTGTCAAAAATACAGCCACAGTCTCAGCACATTTGAGCTCTTCAGCTGTAGCTTGCAGTTATAAGGTATATTACAGCAACTGCCCAGCTCAGTTCTACTTTTATTGTAGTAGAACTGCTCCTGCCTTATTTTGCCCTTTTAGAAAGATGAGCTAAATTCCAATTTAAGAAATAAGGAAAGGGTCCGTCTTTAGCCTGTTTATCACTACACACTTTCTACAAATAATTATATTAGTCTTTTTTAAAAAAATACTTTTTAAAGTAAGTAAAATGGCAGTGTTGAGATCCAGGTTTGCTTTGTGCCATCCTTTGAGCCTTCTCCTCTCCGTCACTGATATTAATAGTTCTCCAAATGTGGGACAGTAGCAACTCGCTCCTCTGCATGTTTTTGCCTTATAACACTACTCAATAGCTCTTAGCTATCTGGGGAGTTTTAAAACTTGTAAAATAAGATGCATTGCACAGGGAGAGAGTAAAAATGCTTATTCTAGTAGCGGATGGTTAGGTCTGTGTGTTGTTTCTGTCACCAAGTGGTGGGTAGTTTTTCAGTAGGAATGCTTTTAGTAGGAATTTTGATACCAAGTTTAGGTCTAGACCTATAGCGTGATTTAATGAGCTTGTGGGCAAAGGATGTCCTGGCTGTGCTCTGTGACCATGAAGATAGAAACCAAGCAGGTCACGAGTGGTTTTCTGAAGATCGAGGTGTTAAGAGGGCTTTAACCCCACCACCACCACAGTCTGCTGTGTTGGCTTCTGTGTGAGTTACAACTTTCTAAGAAGGAAGCCACTCAATCTAAATCTTTATTTTTAAATAATGAATGTCATATAACTGATAAGAATAATTTCTACTGTCGTGCACTGTGGACTAATTAGTTATCTAACCTTATCATGCCCTCATCAACTAGACTTCCTCATCAGTATGTGCAAGCCACAGGAAGCCTCATTGCTATTCTTGGCTGAGTCCTCATTAAGAAATCTATTATGATTTCATGATCTAAGGTACTGATTGGGTTTTGAGGCCTCCTGAAGAGAAAGTGGCATCAGCGAGCCACAACCATGCACTCTAGAAGGGTCAGATAGCGATAGGACAAGGGGAAATGGTTTAAAACTGAAAGAGAAGAGATTTAAATTGGATATTAGGAGGAAATTGTTCACTCAGAGCGTGGTGAGGCCCTGGCACAGGCTGCCCAGAGAAGCTGTGGATGCCCCATCCCTGGAGGTGTTCAAGGCCAGGCTGGATGGGGCTTTGGGCACCCTGGTCTGGTGGGAGGTGTCCCTGCCCATGGCAGGGGGGTGGGATCTGGATGGGTTTTAAGGTCCCTTCCAACCCAAACCATGCTGTGATTTTGTGATTCAATGGCAGCTGGTAAGCACCTATATGGCATGGCTCAGCACCGCCACCCTGGCCATGAGCTGGGTGTGGATGGAGGACTCACAAGGGCATCAGGATGTGTGCAGTGGTGCAGGAAGACTGTGTCATAGGGACACACAGGAGGGTGCCGAGTTAGATCACTGGTTTCTAAATGCTGTGTTGATCTTTGTGCATGTGTCCCAAGGAAGTGAATGCACTGTGTTAACACCTGCTTGGAAATCTAGAACTAGCCTTGTTGGTGACTGTGTAAGCCAGTTGTGTGGCCCCAAAGGGTGGGAGAAGACTAAGGAACACCCTGGAGAAGTCTTATGCAGATGCTTTATCCCATCCTAACTCATCTCAACTCACATTGTGTACAACACTCTTGTACTTTCATGGTGAAACTGTTCCTTCTCTGTCAAACTTCACAGGCATCTACAGTTGAATTGCCCTTCCCTGAAGTGGCATAAGGGATTTTAATTATATTTCATGATTTACCTTCATCCATGGGAACTGTATATTATATACTCTTCTAATAATGCTGCTTAAGAAATCTCTGTGAACTCTACATAAAAAGCATTTCCACTGAAGGGTTTCTGCACTCATAGAAGTGCAGTGTATTCTAATGTGCTGAAGGAAATTAGTGATAGCTTGAACCTTTCATAAACCAACAAAGATTTTGTCAGCCTGCCTTTCAAGTTTTGTTCTGCAGCTAGGCTTGTTCTGTAGGCTTGTGTTTTAAGGCTCAGCCTTGTCCAACTTGCTTCTAACCCATGGATCAAAGCATACACCAATTACTGTGTTTTAAAAGATAGGTGAAGTATTATACCTATCTTAAGGAAGCTTGTAATTCAACTTTTAATGAAGTTCAGAGTGTATTCCCCTCATTGAATGGTTGTCATCACTACACAAGTGTTTTCATGTGGATATGACATTGCTTTGGGACCCAGATTATTGCAAACAGAACAAGAGCAGATGAAAGAAAACAACAGAAGTGCTTCCAGTGGCTTTGGTGTGCTCAGGAGTATCTTGCTGTGCTATGGTTTGTGTTGAAATCCGTGGAATACTCCTGGAATAAGAATTAAACAAAATGCTAGGAGGAGCACAGGATAACCCTCACGCTGTCTGTGAAATCAGCCAAAGAATTAGATTTTTCAGGAAAATTCCTTGTACTTGGAGGTTTGAAAAGGTCCAAGGCTTGGGTTTTTATTTGAAGGGCATAAACATTTTGGAAATAAATATATATATATATTTTTTAAACAAAACACAATAGCTAAACCTGTTACCTATGGAAGAATAAAGTCTCATATTTAAATGTGCAGGATCACTATAATTCAAATCTAAAATCATCTCCACTTTCAGATAGGTTATTTTTCATTTCATCTTGATCTTTAAAATTCCACACAAAAATATTATCTGTTCTTCTACTTGAAGTAAGAAATCCTAGAGAAAAACTGTGCATTTTCCTCAGGTGAAGAGTCCTGGGTGTTGGCGTGGGAGAGCTACCCAGTTACTCAGTTCATGGGATGGGATTATTTCAGCAATCTGTATCTTCTCCTGCACATGTCCAGACTATGTCAGGTTGTTCATTTATTAATAAATATTTTGTGCACAAAAGTGCCATTAGACAAGCTGGCATGTACTCCTGGTACTTCAACAAGCTGTGGTGGAGCCTGATTTATTAATGAACGGACAATGAGTCATTTTTTAAGACAGCTGTCCATTAAAAGCTTCTCTGTGGAAAGAGGGATGTTTTATCTTTAGATAAATTCTTTCTTACAGAAGACGTAAGGACAATCACGATGAAAGCCCATCCATCCTGGTATCCCTTCTTTCACAGCAGTCAGCTGCAGCTACCTAGGGGACAACAGTAGGCATAGGCCAAGCAGTCATAGGTGATAGCCAAGCATATCGTCATACTTTCCCAGAATACTGACACCACATTGCTCATGGACTTTCTGAAGACAGCATCTTTTATTGAACCTTTGTATGTGACAATTGCTTGTGGATTTTACTTCCAGTAATTTCTCCAGCTGCTTTTGGAACCTATGAAAACCTCCAACACCTATGATTCCTACCAGCAAGGTGCTCCACGGATTAATTAAATGTGCAAAGAACTGCCTATCTCCTCTGGTGATTTTTGACTAACAGTTAGCATCTTAAAAGTTGGATGTGATGGGTTTTGAAGGTTTCTTTCCAGTCTGGGCTGTTCATTTTTCTTTGTTTTATGGTCTTGGCATCCTGAGCTAAATTTCTACCATTCCAAGTCAGCAGCACCAAGGAAATCAGCTGCTGAGGTGACCTTTCTTCATCCTTTAGTGTCCCAGAAGACACTACTCTGTTACTTGCAGGTACTTTCCACCACCAAGAGTCTCTTGCACCTTTACATTGACTAAGCCCAGCTGACACAAATATGCTAGCTCAGAAAATCTCAGCTGAAAAATGTACTGGGCTATCTCTTTGTGGTTGTTTGGTTATAACCCACTGCTGAAACTCCCTCATGTGAAATTTCTAAGAGTCAAGGATCAATATTTCTACAGTAGGTTTACTAAATACTTGAACTTAATTTTGTGGAAAATGCACCGATTCCCAATGATTATTATATTAAGGCTGAAATTCAACAAAAGGTTTATACTTCTAACAGGGAAACATGGGCAGAAATCAGAGCTGCTTGGTGCTGTTTTAGCTTGAAGTCCTGTGAATGCTCACATTTGTGATTTCAGCCCCTTCTGAAAACAGACAGTGTGGATTTTGTTGCTAATTGGAGGAGGACTCTGACTCTTGGTTTAATTTTATGATCTCTCCAGGGCTTCTCAATGTACACACTGTGCATAGACACACCAGCTACCAAAAACCACAGCCAAACATGTCTTGGGCTGAATGTGAACCAATGGAAATTTAGGATTTAGATGTAGGAAAGCATTGGAGTGATTAGTATTTCTAGATTTTTTTTTTTTCCTTTGCAGTATTCAGGTCTCCTCAAAGAAAACATATCGAAGAAGCAGTTCATTACAGACCACGCAAGTTAAGTGGTGACAGAGGGATGGGATTTGGGAACTTTGGAAGTAGCAATGTTGTCCAAGAGTGGTGGGGTTTGTGGGCAGTAGAGGATATTTGCTAGGCTGAAACATGAGCTATTAATAACCACTAAGTATCCAAACGACAGGCTGGCTAAACCCAAATTCTTTTTTTCCCTTTTTTTTTTTTTCCTTTTTTTTTTTTTTTCCTTTTTTCTTTTTCTTATTCTTTAGTAGCATCTTGTGGGTATGACTCTGCAGTCTACCTACTGTTTTCTACAACAGACCAGGTTTGCTGCCACATTTCTGAAAGGGACAGAAATTATTGTAGGTAGCAATAACTTTGCATGCTTGAGAGAGGAGGGAGGTTAAGGAATTATATAATTTCTCAGACTTAACAGACCCTGTTTTTTCAGTAAGCAGCAGACGTAGGCAGAGAACTAAATGAAGAACTTGTCTCTTCAGAAAATAACCTAATAAAATCAGTAAGTGGAGGGGCATGTGAACATATGCGATGCCTAACAACAAATACAGCCGCAGAAAATGCTCCCTACAAGTGTTACATCTTTTCAGACCAACAGCCCTTCTTTTCTCCTTCTTACATGTGTTATTAAAGCCCTTATCCTTCTCTTTAGCAGCTATGCAATAGTTGTCTACTGGATTTTGAGGTACTTTCCAAAGGCTAACCAAGCAATATGATCCTGTTTTCTTGATGGAGGAAAAGTTTAAGTGACAGGTCTACAGAAGTAAGGTTAACTAGGAAGAGTGGTGCCCCTGCATGCTTGTCCTGTGATCTGCTATGTTTTTAGTACAGTACTCCAGTTAACGAAAAGAGTACAGTCAAGACTAATGAAAACTCCTGTGCCTTACCTCAGGAGGAGGCAAAATGCCATTTCTCCTGCCTCTTTGGTCCTCCTATATGCTAAAATGAAAGTCTGTGTTTTTAAGATGATTTTCTGTGATTATGTGCTGCTTAACTTGATCTTTGTTGCTGCTTATGAATTCGGATATTCTTGGGGACTAGACAATTTCTGTGACGTACTCCTACTGCGGTTATGTAAACCCAGACAGTTTCCACCTTTTTGAGGCCACTTGATGAGGAAATTACAAGTTCCACAAGGAAAATTGTGATGCGATTTGATTAACATGCTGATGTGCTCGGTCCTTTATCAACATTTTGCAGCGTGTTGTAACCAGCATCTGCGCTGCATGCAGCCTGGCACATTGGCTTCCTGCACACCTCTGCTTTGCAAAACCACCCCTGATCCACAGAAGCAAGTGGAGGTTTAGGTGAATAAAGTAATGCTCAAAGAGAGGTGACAGCTTCTGTCCTGCTGCTCAAGCCTGTGGCACAGCTCAGTGAAGGCAGAGGTGAGTCAGTGTCGTGGCAGGGGGGAAGAATTAATGATGTCTCTCTCTTTGGAGTAAACTTTTCCAGAAATCTTTTCTTTGAGCCCTACTTTATAAGTACACCTTAGGGTGACACAAAAGAATATCTAGCTGTCTGATAGGCATAATTTACATTTCTCGGCTCTCTCTCCTGCAGGGTGCAAGGCTGAAAGCTCTGGAAAAAAAAAATTGCAAAAGAACAGAAACTGCCCTTCTTGTATGTCAAAGGTGTTCTCAAAAGCTTCATTCCACTTCTTTGGTAACAAAAGCTAGGAAAATATTTTACTGCCCATTCTGACTTTGCCCTGTGCATGGATTGGCATACAGAAGGACTTCCAGTTTAATTAAACAAATGAATAAATAAATAAATGTTATGTTCCCTGTTCCTGCTCAGTCCCAGGCCCCTGCCTGTCTGAGCCCTTCCCAGGCCCTACATCTGCCTCATCAGACCCCTTAGACTGCACTCTCCATATAGGTCAGCAGAATCTGGGATACAATGGTCATTCATGTAACTCTTCCCTTCCTGGCCAGAGCTGTTTCCCTGCAGAGAACAGCTCTTTGTCCCCACCCTCTGGGCTGGACAGGGCTGGATAGTCTGAGGCTGATGATCAGGAGAGATCACCCCAAGGTTCGTCATATGCTCTTTGTTCTTGTCCATAAAAGAAGTATCGTTTCTGAACTCAAAATACCCTCCAAAGTATCCTCACCTGTAGCACACCTCTCAAATGAACCTTGCAAAGACCACTGGAACCAGCATTAGGTAATACTGTTCACTTACAGCTTTAAAGAAACCCTTGGTGCACAGGCTGATGTCTTTGAAAGTGGGGCCAAAGAATGCCTTCAGCTCCTCCAACATTTTTGCCAGCGTTGCCAGCTACCCACGATCTCTTGTTGGATGAGAGCTCGATCACCACAAAACCAGAGGGACTGAGCAGAAATCTTGCTTTCTTAGAAAATAGAGCTTTATTGAATCTCAGCACCATCTCAGGTCTCTATGCTTTTCTGTAATGTTGCCATGTTGCCTGAGAGAAAATAAATAAATAAATAAATAAATAAACACACAAACAAAAAATAAAAAATAAAAATAAAACACAGAAAGTTCACATCTACCTGTATGTACACATCTAGGTCTCTTCAGGTCACCACCCTCTCCCTGAGCTGCCAGAGAGAGAAACTTTTCATACAAGAGAGAAACTTTTAAAGACATTATGCCAAAGAAAAACCCCACGTCTTCTTGACTTCAAAGAAGACAGAGTTGCCTGGGTCATGCTCATGTCCCTTGAAGTTAATGTTACTGAGCTGCTGATGTACAAAAGAGGAGATGATAGCCAGCTGGAGAACAATAAAGGAGACCGGGGAGGTATTCTGGCACATTTCTACTTGAAAAGCTTAAATTATTCTCCCCATTACTTCAAAGGTGAAATTTGGTATAGATTCAGAAATGGGTTTAGTGTAACAGCTGTGTTTTTAAGTCTTTTAAAAAGATCATACTTGTGCTCAGGAGAGTCAGGGAAGCAAACTGTGAAAATCTACGGGGGAAAAAATCCTTTGCTGGATTTGGGCAAAGTGGCTGTACAAGAGACAGAGGAATGGAGAATTGGCTTGGAATGAAATCCCCAAACTGTGGCTGATCACACTCAATTCCAGACATCCTAAACGCAAGATGCACTTGCTCTTTTCTTCCTGTCTCAGAAGCAGTGAATGAATTCCTTGTTTTGCAGTGCTTGTGTGCATGGCTTTTGCCTGGTAAGCTGTCTATATCTCAGCCCATGAGTTCTCATTCTTTCACCTTTCCTATTCTCTCCCCTGTCCCACCTGGGGAGCGTGAGAGAGTGCTGTGTGCTAAATTAATTGCTTTTGAACACTGACCTTCTGTGAACCAGATAAAGCAGAACATCATGAAAAATTACCCTGTAATCCCACACATGAATGTTGTGTCATACTGGGAAAGCAAAAGTAAGAGCAAAATGGTAGTTTTACTTTGTTAAATCACTGTTCTTTTAAAAGCTGTGTGTTTATTATAATGCTGTGTAGAGTTAATTTTCTGTCAGTTTCAGAGAAATATTGACTCCAGGGAAACATATTATGAACAATGTTCACTTTCCAGCTTTATGTTGAAGTAATAGAGAACTAAAGTTCAGTCAGGCTACGGTTGCCAAAAAGGTATTTGAATTTTAATTTCCTATATGAAAATTTTCTGAAGACTTCAATCCATGAGCTTTTACTTAAAACACATCAGGATTTTTATAGATTCAGCCAGCTTAGGTATATGCTTCAATAATGAAACAAAACTCCTTGGTTTTAAAATTCCATATATTTAAGGAATTTTCAAAATTATGTAAAAACTAGAAACAGAAAGTGAAAGGTGATTTTTATTCTTTATGAGACATAGTAGCTGGTGATTAACTGATGATCTGCTGAAACAAATTCAGAGATCTCCAAGGCTGACTGGTCTGGAGAAGCATGACTTCAGGTTATGAGGTTCTACAAGGTGGAGAAACTTACAGGGAGGACAGGAAAGGTCTGTATGCAGAGCATTCAAACAACACCTCATGCCTTTGGATTTGCTTTCCTTCCTGCAGCAAGATGCTTCTGGTGACTGTTGGCCCTCTCCAAGAGAAAATGCTGCTTAAAGTAGCATAGTACAAAACAAAAGTCATCTCCCAATGCTTTGGGATGGATGGCAGCTGAGCCTGCAGAGTCTTTACAGGCACTGCATGGAAACACTGTGCCTTTGACTGAAAAACCCCATAGCACTACTTCAGTGGTGCAGGAGAGCTGGAAGGTGATTTTTTTCTGGATCAACAATATCTTTGACTTCATAGCTTGATACAGAAGCTAAAAACTCTTCTTTGACCATCTGCACCATCATGGCTTTTATACAATGTACAATTTTTATACAATTGTACAATTTTTATACAATCTTGACATTAATTTAGCTGTTGTTTCCTAACAGATTTCTTTGAGTATCTCAAGGGTTGTTATCCTCCCACTCAAATGTTTTTTTCTATTATTCTAACATTGCCCTGGGAAGTGACTAATTGTTACTCACCTCTCAGGAAATTATCTGGTTTGGCAAGTGTGCTGCTGGTGGAGTTACTTGATCTAGCTCATGCAGTGATGAGACACCAAGACCATAATATCTGCAAACACAATTGCTGATGTTAAGGCTGTCCAATATCCTGCTCTCCCTTTAGTTATTTCTCTCAGACTTCCTCTAGAGGGAGATGCTCTTTGGGGAAGAACTGAGCAGGTTTCACTGTGAGTCAGAATTTGGGAAGTGAAGTGCTCTTTTTAGAGGAACATAATGGCAAGGATGACACTATATAGCTTGCAGAGGCAGAGATCTTCTGGACATCATTGCGTGCGTAAGGCAATCACATCACAGCCTACAGGATGGCTGACAGAAAAGTTATCAAAGTATTAGAATGGATTTTGGCTGTTTTTCCCTCATAATGGGATATTTGATTGAATGTACTAAAATACAAGTACAGTAGGGAGTAAAATAGTAGCAGTAATAACTGCTCCAGTGAGCTTTCTCCAAGGCCAGTTCTGGGCAAGTTTCCTCACTTGAGGAGCGACTCCCGAAACACGGTGGGGATGAGACCATACCAACTTGGTTCCCACCGCCTGTGCACCCCTCCAACATACCCCATCAGTTTTACATCTTCAGAGGCTCTGCTGGCAAGCTTCTAGGACTGGCCAATACCTGTCCTTAGCTTCATGTTATTGAAAGCTACTCTGGCAACCCCCTCACATTATAGTGTTTTGAACTGAAAAGCATACAAAAATATAAATTATGTTTTCTGATATCCTCAGAAGTCCTGAGTCAAGTGCTATGTGCCATCACACGTCTAGATGGAGCTAGCCCTACACACTGTGGAATTGAGGGAGTTCACTCCTCAGAACCGGGAACTGTTTGTAGGCCTTCAGCTACTGAGCTGGATGGATAAACCTATGTCATCCTGGATGGCGCTGCATGCAAAATACAGCCTGCAGAGAAGAGACACCTAAGAGGTGGCTGACAGACTGATCTGAAGGAAGTAAAAATGTCTGTGTGTTTGTTTGGTAGATAAAACAGAACTAGTGCAGCCAGCAGGGCTAGGGAGGTGATGATCCCTCTGTATACACAGCACTGGTGAGGCCACACCTTGAGTGCTGTGTTCAGCTTTGGGTCCCTCACCACAAGGAGGACATCGAGGCCATGGAGCATGTCCAGAGCAGGGCTACAAAGCTGGTGAAGGGCCTGGAGCACAAGTCCTGTGAGGAGCAGCTGAGGGAACTGGGGATGTTCAGTCTGGAGAAGAGGAGGCTCAGGGGAGACCTCATTGCTCTCTACAGGTACCTGAAAGGAGGTTGCAGTGACGAGGGTGTCAGTCTCTTCTCTCAGGTGACAAGTGACAAAAAGTGAGGAAACAGCATCAGGTTGCACCAGGGGAAGTTTAGACTGGATGTCAGAAGGAATTTCTTCATGAAAAAAGTTGTTAGGCATTGGAATGGGCTGCCCAGGAAGGAGGTGGAGTTCCCATCCCTGGAGGTATTTAAGAGACCTGTGGAGGTGGCACTAAAGAACATGGTTTAGCACTGGACTTGATGATAGTAGAGGTCTTTTCCAACCTTAATGATTCTATTATTTTATTCTATGATATTATAAAGACAGTTTTTCTCCTGGTCAGGGCATTGTGGTGATGACCAAATTCATTCTGGCCTCTCTGAGGATCATCAAAATGCTTTGAGCCTCAGGCAGAAGCTGGGAGGTTTACTCTATCCATGACTCACAGAAAGCCCTTCAAGCCTGCAAACCAAGAGGACAGGCTGTGGAGGACACATTTTCCGGGAGAAATGGTGGACCAAGGAATCTTCCTGGTTCTGGTTTCTCTAGTGACAATGCAAACCTGCTCTCTCTAAAACCAAAGGCTTCAGAGCATCTGGCTCAGGCTCCAGAGAATGTGTCAAATCTCTTGAAGAAGTGGTGATATGAATTGAATCTTTGTGTTATCCAAGGTGCTTAAAGCAGAGCAGTAGCACAAGTAAGGATCTAACAGTGAAGTGACTGGCATACGCGAGTGAACAAAACAAGGGGATGCTGCAACCCACAGCCTGAAATCCAAACTCTACAGACCTGTTGGTTTAGCTTAGAGAACTTTTTGCTGTCCTACACTATAGCATAAAATGCAACACAGAAGTCAACAGGGTCTAAGTGTGGGCATCTGGAGGAGCAGAGCCAAAGTCTCACCTCCCCAGAAGGAGCAGGAGCTGCCTTCTGCTGGGCTTCAACGTCAGGGCAACGGGGGACAGGGAATGTGGGGCAGAACCCTGTCTTCATCCCAAATCAGTGGTAAAAGAAATATGGGGAAATAAGAGAGAAAGCTACAAGAGAGTAAACGCTGAGTTGTCTTGGACCAAGTCCAGACAGCTTTTGAAGGTCTCACTCTTTGGAGGTCTTCCAAAGCCATCTGGACATGGTCCTGGACAAGCTGCTCTGGGTGGCCCTGCATGAGCAGGGGTAGGACCAGATGGACCCAGAGGTCCCTTCTGACCTCAACCATCCTGTGACACTGTGAGTCATGATGTACAAGGCACAGGGGCTTTGGGAAGGTACCAGCTGTCCCAGGCTGTGACAAGTTTTCCCAGCCAAGCCTCTGAGCGCTGTTACAGCGTGGCTGTGCCTCGGCTGGCGCAAACCGCTACAGCTTGGTGGCTTTGCTACAAGGCTGGCAGACTGCGTCAGCAGTGGAGCTGGCTGCGCTCACCGGCACTCAAGAGGTTTATGAATAAGTCAGCCCTGAATAACAGACAGTCTCCTGGGGAACTGCTCTTCTAAGGCTTTATCTGTGTGTCCAGAGACAGTTTCCAGGTTGGTCTAATTAGAGGTATCAGACATTTCTGAGGCTCTGGGAACACATTTATTCTAGCCATCAGCTTGCAGTAGGAGCTTGTTGCTTCTTCTAAGTCCACTGCAGCCTAATGGCCGTGGGAATACCTGTCCATAGCCATGTCAGTGCTGTGCTTGAAGCACACAAATGAGTACAGAAAGCAGAGCTGAAACTCATCTGGAAAGTCCAGGCATGGGTTGTGGCTCAGTGCCATGCAGATATATCTACTCATGTCTAGGAGCTGTACAGCTTTGTTCAGCTGATGCTGATCTCAGTGTGAGCCCATCTCAATAACTTCACTGCACAAAGGCAGCCTGCAACTCGGAATAAGCTGCTTTCACAAAATGCCAGTTCTTAGCTGGCAAAGATGTCAGGCTATCGCACTGTGGTCTGTTGATGACATTTATGAAGGACATAGCCAGACTGTGTTAATCATGGTCTATCCAAACTACATCAAAAACATCTTGGAGTTTCAGTATGCTAATGTTGCAGACTCTCGACAATCATAGAATCATAGAAACATTAAGGTTGGAAAAGACCTTCGAGATCATCTGGTCCAACCATCACCCTACTACCAATGTCACCCACTAAATGATGTCCCTAAGCACCAGGTCCAACCTTTTCTTGGCTGAGGGGAGACATCATCATGGCCTACAGCTGCCTCACGAGGGGGAGTGGAGAGGCAGGCACCGACCTATTCTCTTTAGTGACCAGCGACAGGACCCGAGGGAATGGTGTCAAGCAGAGGCAGGGGAGGTTCAGGCTGGCTATCAGGAAGAGATTCTTCAGTGAGAGGGTTGTAGCGCAATCGAACAGGCTCCCCAGGGACACAGCCATGGCACCAAGCCTGTCAGAATTCAAGAAGAGTTTGGACTGTGCACTTAGTCACATGGTCTGAATTTTGGGGTAGACTTGTGTGGTGCCAGGAGTTGGACTCGATGATCTTTGTGGGTCCCTTCCAACTCAGGATATTCTATGATCCTATGATTTCCTTGAACACCCCCAGGCACGGTGACTTGACCGCCTCCCTGGGCAACTCGCTCCAATGCCCAACTACTCTTTCTGAGAAGAAATGTCTCCCAATTGTTTTAATTGTTGGACAGCAATGCTCTTTGTTCAATTCTTTGTTTTACTTGTTGAAGAGTAGGGGCATGATGTTTCCCTTTTTCCACTCACCAGTGACATCGCCTGACTGCCAACAATTTTCAGCTATGATGGAGAGAGGCTTGGCAACTACATCAACTAGTTCCCTCAGGATCCTGGGATTCATGTCAACAGACTCCATAGACTTGTACCTGTTTAAATTCATCAAGTAGTCTTGAACCTGCTCTTCACTTACAGTGGGTGGGACTTTGATCCCCCAGCTTCCACCTACGGGTTCAGGGAAATTAAAGACTTGGGAAGCCCATCTACCAGTGCAGACAAAGGCAAAGAAGTTGTTGAGTACCTCAGCCTTCTCCATGTCTGTCATTGCCAATTACTCAGATATAGAAACTCACTCCTAATATAAGAAATTAGCCACCTATAGTCACTTACACACTTCTATTTTCACCCCTCAGTCTATTTTCACAAATGTTAAAGGTGCATGGTGGACCCCGGGGACTCCTCCTCTCACCCCAGAGCAGCAGTCTGAAGGAAGCTGGGTCCTCTCTTTTGCTCTTCCTCAAGGCTCTGTGCAGAAGGGATGTCACCTCTTGCACAAGGGCTGGCGATGGGAAAGAAGCACTCACACAACCCCTGAGAATCGGAAACAGAGTTCTTTATTGCCGGGACATCCTGCAGGTAAGCCTGCAGGATTTCCCTGGTGTTTGCTGGCTCCAAGCTAATGCTTGGGATGGAGCCTGACTGACGATGAGTAGGGAGCTCGCCGGGCCCTGCTGCGATGCTGTTGGTGCGCCCTGATGGCAGAGAGCAAAGACATGCTGGGGAACCCGCAGGTCTGATCTGGCCAAGGTGGGTCCACTTCCATTGGTTCCTCCACATCTGCTGGTGGATCCACCTCCATGGGCCCCATGGTGTTTGGCAGAAGGACAAGCCAGTCCTTGCCTGGGACTGCCCAAATGGGATGCCTTCCATCCAGCATGTTTTCAGGCCAGGATGCCACACCAGGGGGTTGTCCAGTTGCACGCCTCGGTCCCATGCCACTGTCCAGTTGATTTTTGTTTGTGGGTCCAACACTGCCGTTGGTTTTCCGGCCACAGCTGGGTCCCACACTGCGTTCCAGATTATGGGCATGCCTCTGCTCCCCATGGCTGTCTGCTTGAAGCTCCTGCTTCAGGTACCGCCTGTATGTGTCTCTGGGCTGCGCGCCAGAGGTCCCTCAGGCACTGGTGTCTGTTGTGCTGCAGGCACGATCCCTCTGCCCACAGCACGTCTCCTTGTTAGGTGCACTCCTTCTCGGTGCTTCCTTAGACTGCATTGCTGTCCTCTCACACCAAGTAGGCCTGCCACTCGCCTTGCTGCTTCGGCTCTTCTTCCTGCCACACAAGTTGGCTGTCAGAGTGCCCAAAAGCTCAGTGAGTGGTGGGCCAGCTGCAGGGGTCCTGTTCTATAGGGCCTGGAGCAAAGGTGGGGCAGTGGTGGCCGCTGTGACCTCAGCAAGCCTCTGTGATGGAGTGGCCCACGCGTGGCCAAAAGCGGCTGTGTTAGGAGCGGCCTGGGAGATGCCCTCACGTGGCAGAAGGAGGGCTGGGGGGGCTGAGGGCCCCTTTGCTGGGGCTGGCTCCCCCGGGCCATTTGGCTTGCCAGAGAGAAAGGCTGCCCCTTGGCCACAGGGACTGCCCTGTGCCTCCCATCCTGTGCCCTGGGTTTATTTTTAATGCTGTTTTTTACGTAATTTCATTCTATTCTTTATGGAAAAGAACAGAAGCAAGGTGCGTCTTCAGCCCTAATTCCCATGTGCGCTTTGTGCTCTGAGTGAAGAATTCCTTCCTCGCATCTCATCTAATCTAAATCTCCCCTCCATTTGTTTAAAGCTATTAGTCCTTGTTCCATCACTACACTCCCTGACAGAGTCTCTCTCCAGCTTTCTTTTAGGCCACTTTCATGGGTTAGATTAGGTGGCAAAACTGCAGGACCTTGCGAATTGCAGCCTTATCTACCTTGTTCCACATGCTCCACATGAACTTTTCCAACTCAGGCTGTAGCCTCTGATCAGTGTAACATAGAATCATAGAAACATTAGGGTTGGAAAACACCTCCAAGATCATCTGGTCCAACTACCCCCCTACCACCAATGTCACCTACTAAACCATGTCCCTAAGCACCACGTCCAACCTTTCCTTTAACACCCCCAGGGACGGTGACTCCACCACCTCCCTGGACAATTGGATGATGGGGGTGAGTAAATGCTCTCTCTGTGGTACAGAAATGTAAACAAGAGGATCAACCTTTGTGAAGTGCTTGGAGATCCAGACATAAAAGTCTCATTTTTATTAGCTAGCAGTAGCTGGGTAAATACACTCACTAAGGAAATCAGGGGGGTTCTACCCATCAAACTGTGATTTTCAGGTCTCAGGAAGCTCCTGCTATTTTTTTCTGTAAGAGCAGTGGAACTGGGGATGGCACTTGATACCCTCAGAAAATGCCCATGAGATAATAGCATCAATGTTCCTGAAGTTCCAGGAAATTACTATATTTTTAGCTGCCCTCTTCTCATTCCCAACAATGGAGAGGGGAACATAGTCATCCCATGGTGACAGGAGAACGGGTGGGCAGCCCTGTAATCAGAGAGGGTGCCAACAGAAGCTGAGATTCAAGTCATGAAGGAGAAATGTGCAATCTTTTCCTTAGCTGATAGTCTCAGGGTGCTTCAAGGAGTTTTGGTGTCCCTGTGTATATTACAGCGCAAGACTTTGTGTATGCTCTGCAGTGTCAGTTTTGCCTGTACTCCCAAAATATCCCTGCCTCTGGCAACTACAGTTCTTCAGCCATCTGTTGCTTTGCTTTGGATAAGATTGACTTTTGTCCATGAAGCATTAATATTACCACTTAGGCATCATGAGATGTAATACACTGCTGTTGGAAAACAGCACATGGTAGTTTTATGTTTAGTTTCTCCTCTGTTACTGAGCCCAGAGCTGATTTTTGAAATTAAAAAAATAAAAAAATTTAAAAAATATCTGAATCTATGTTGCAATTTCTCCAAGCCTCCAACACTCCAGCATGGTTGTACCATAGTTTCTCATCCTGGTTTATTGCTAATTATGGCCAGAATAGCAAAGCATATGTGAAGCAAACCCCTTCCATTTATATCCAGAGAGGAGCTGGTCCTTGTCATTAATTTGTCTGCAACAGAAATTTCTTTGTCACAAAGAAACCCACACAGTGGAATAAAACAAGCTGTGCATTCTCCCCGCTGAGCACGGCAATGTCAGATTGCAGCTTGTGCTCTGCTGCTAAAGACTTTGAGGATGAACTGGCCTGCTTCCCATGGGACTATTGTAAGTGCATGTCAAACACTGTGATGAAGAGTCTGGAGAAGGTTTGAGTTCATGTATTTGATAGAAAGACATTGTAAATGGGGCCCTGCAGGCTTCCTCTGTTCAGTACTGCAGCGGATGGCGTCCTACTGAGCACTACTCATTTGAGAAGTGACCTGAACCCAACTAGGTGAAATTAAATAAAGCTGAATGCAAAACAACTACACTTATGAGGGAGAAATCAAACCAGGAATAATCAGCTAGGTGTTAGGAGTTTAGGAAAAAAAAAATACTGAGATTTAAACTCACCAAATTGTCACTGTGACGCTTCTGCAATAACAAAAACCCAACTTCCCCATCCCTCTGGAATGTCGTAATAGGAACGCCAGATGCGAGGCATGGGAGATGGCTTTCCTGTCCTACTTGGAAGGGGCTGTGGAGTACCTGGAATGGTCTGTTTCAGGCATCAGGTTTCAGGAAAAATGTGTGCACAAAGTGAGAGGCTTGGAAAATGATACCTGCAAGGGAAAGATGGAAGAACTCTGATTTTTGTAGAAGAGAGGGGAAGAAATGAGAAAAGTCTTCTCTAAATAAAACTAGTGAGACTACTCTTCTAAAAGAACATGAAAAAGAAGACATCAACTTCATGTGCAAAAGTGTGAAGTTGGCTTAAATGCCTAGAAAAAGCTTAACCACAAATGTGGAAAGCCTTGGCATGAGGGATGTGCTACCTTCACAGCACTGCTGCTGGCTTTAGGTGGAGGCAGGGATGGAGCAGAGGAGCATTAATGGGACACAAGAACTTCTCAGATGCCATGGTTTCAGCAGTGGCATAGCCCTTCAATTATTTTTCTATCATCTGGAGTCGTGACACCATGGTGCTGATGCACCTCTCATCTGTACCAGGATGGATGTGGAACTCCTTTCAGCAGACTTTTTTTAAAACAGGCTGGACAAGCAGCAATCCAAGACATGCTCTGTCTTTTCTCAGTGCAAAGGATTCAGGTAGACTTTGCCTTGAAATCCCTTCCCATCCAGCAGACATTCCTCTTTATTGCCTTATGTGTACAAATATCCGAGGGGTGGGAGACAGAATGATGTAGCCAACCTCTTCTCAGTGGTTTGTGGGGACAGGACCAGGGGCAAAATAGAACACAGGAAGTTCTGCACCGACATGAGAAAGAACTTCTTCACGGTGAGAGTGACAGAGCACTGGAACAGTGCCTAGAGAGGTTGTGGAGTCTCCTCCTCTGGAGATAATCAAGGCCCGTCTGGACACCTACCTGGGCAGCCTGCTCTGAGGAACCTGCTTTGGCAGGGGGGTTGGACCCCATGATCTTTCGAGGTCCCTTCCAACCCCTACAGTTCTGTGATTCTGTGATTATGGAAGGAAGCACAAAGGGAGAGAGGGACAGGGGGAGGAAGAGAATGAAAGCTGAAAGGGAAAAACCTCATCTGACATCAACAAGTGCAAGAAAGGCTTCAAGGATTTGTTCTCCCCTAAGTGCCGCTCAGAATAGCACAAGCTGCCAGACACAGCCTGGCATCATCTTTGTTCCCTTTCAAGGTCTCTGTCTAATTCTTTGTGGAGGAAATTAATAGAATATTGTTAGAAACAGAGAATTAAAATTCATGAATTCATAGAACTTGTAAGTTAATTTTCATAGGCCAGCTGTCCTACAATATTTTTCAAGGAAAGCAAAAAAAAAGATTAAAACTGTATTGTTAATAAAAATAATTTCACTTTTGAATACAAATATCACAGCACTCTGTTAAAACCATGAAAACCACAGAGCCAACCACTCAAAGTTTTGGAGACGCCAGCATTAATGTGACCTTAATCAAGCTCCCTTATCCGTAGGGCAGATGATGCATTCTCTAATTACAAGATCGTGTTTTGTTTTTCTACAGAACTCCTGCAGTTGGGCTGTGTGCTCCTCCTGCAGCCAGCCCCATGCCTGTGTGCACCTTATTGCCCAGTAGGTGCCCTCTGCCATGGGCAGTGTGTGCCAGGGGCAGAGGGCTTTCCTTGGGGACTTTTACAAGGCTTGATGGGGCATGGTCAGCCACGTACACGGCCTGGGTGCTGGCACTGTGCAACTTCAAACAACTTTGGCGATGAGAGGCGGTAGAGATTTGTAATGCAAATACTGGGATGGAGATGGATGATGTGGGAATGGAAACACATGTGTGAAAGCTCCAGAGGAAAGGACAGAGCCAGGGTTAAAAGAAAGACCTCTATCGATAACCAAGGACAGGACTGACAGCGGTCAGACCAGTGAGCTCTGGGGATCCTATGGTTTACCTTGGGGCCAGAGGGCCGTGCTCTGATATGATCCCAGCACAGATGAGCTGGCAGCAGATGACCTGGGGTCTGATGGCCGCAGGAGGACAGCCACAGGGTGACAGCTCATCACATGTACCTTTCCTGTGCCTTCACCCTGACAGCAGTGCAGCCTGCAGCTATAAAGAAATGAAAACGAGGGAACAATGCCAGCAGGCAGTGACCTTGCCTAAGATTTATGGAAGCAGCTGTAGACAAGGTAACTAGGGAAAAGGTAGCAGTAATAACTGTTGATTCCTAAAGATTAAAAAACACCTGTCTGAAATCTAGTTCATTGGAAGCCAAAAGGAACCCAAGAGGCATAGTGAGGAGTGGGAATCCAGCATCCCTTGAGCTCTGTGTCACACAGGGGTGAGCCAGGCCACCTGGACACAGCTCTTGGTGCTGCTGAGCACGTGGGTATGTCGGTGGGGTTGGGAAAAAAGAAATTTGCAAGTCAGATAAAGTGAAATGACCTCACTCTATGCTCTGATGTTTTACATTCCCAGGGGAAAAGAAGAGCCTCCTGAGAGTGTGATTCTCACCATGCTCCAGAGCAACCAACCCTTTCTCTCACCAAAATCTCCTCCCAGGCTTGTTCTTGCCTGTCTTGCAAAGTGCAGCTACCAAACCACATCTGCGATGCCTTCAAAGAACTGCATGTTGACAAAAATCAGAATGTAGCAGAAAAAGCATAGCTGCAGCAGGCAAACATAAACAAAGGAGAAAATGAAAGACTCTCCATGCTGTGCATACACATAGATCTTATCGCTCAGACTGTCCCTTCACACTAACCCAAAAGGCACCTGAATGCTGTGTAAGCACCAGTCACTTTTGTCACCTTAGAATAACCCCCTGATCTGCAACAGAGCTGAGGCCAGGTGAAAAAATAGCCATGAAGCCTGGATGCCCAATTTAAATTGCCCAGGACGTGATGTTTTAGGAATACTTTGCACCCTGCTGCACTTTGCCTGCTCAGAACACAACCCCTGCTGTTTTCAGCAGCACCAGTGAATGCACAATGTTCATCCAGGATCCCAAATCAGATATGAAGGAAATGAAGAAGAGCTGATTAGGACATGCTCATCAGAAATTACCCTGTGGCACGCAGAGCACATTGTAGCACCGTGTATTACGTACAGTTTTGAAGGGCACCATTTCTAGAGCTTTAGCCATAAGCTTGTAGTCGTCCTGCCTGCTTCTGTCCTGTTCTCCCATAAACTCGTTCCTCTGCTGGATGCTGAGCACCAGTTCAGGCCTAGATCAGGCTGTTCAGGTTCACTGGCCATTAAAGCTCATTGCTCTTTCTTTTTACCAGGTCCATCCCTCCAAGCCTTTGTAGCTACACCAGTTTCAGCACTTCTTACAGCCTCTCTGAGCCCCAGTCTGGCAGGGCACGACCAGAAGCTGGCGGAGGAAGGTTTTCCTCTTGGGATCTGAGCTGTAACTGCAGGAGCCAAGCTCAGAGCCACCTGGAGCTACATGTTGGGCATTGGAGGACGTGGCTGCTGGAGTTAGGGCAAGCTTCTACATGTGCAGATGTTCACAGGTGTTAACTACATCTACAAAAGGTGAATTTTAAGATACTGAAAGTTTACCTTCACCTTAAGAAAGCATGTTACTGAGATTGGACCACAAGCCCTGGTCCCACACAAGGCTAAGCTACAAGGATATGCCTGCAAAATCCAACATGTGGATGTGCTTGAAAACAACACCATGACATTTACTGACAGGGAAGAAAAGTACTCTGTTATAAATCATAGCTCGGTCCAGATAGTTCAGGCTTGGCAAAGTTGTATTGAAGCACTGGGTGGGCAGAGCACCACTTGAAGCTCACCTCTGCTGCTGGCCTGTTCATCGGCCCTGATCATAGAATCATAAAGGTTGGAAGAGAGCTCCAAGATCATCTGGTCCAACCATCACCCTGTTACTAACATCACCCGCTAAACAATGAAGACTACTAACCTGCAACCCCTCTCGCAGCAAAAGCTCCCTCAGGAGGAGCTGCCAGCTGCCCATCAGGAGCCAGGCCCACACACCAGACACGGTGACAGAAGGCGCAGGAGCTGCCATGGCAGCACGTCCCTCTGCAGCAGGGCACTGAGATGTGCTTGTCTCTCCAGGTTTAGGCTCTGCAGTGTCCCATTGTAGTCTTA
Organism: Oxyura jamaicensis; assembly: GCF_011077185.1. Classification (NCBI taxonomy): domain Eukaryota; kingdom Metazoa; phylum Chordata; class Aves; order Anseriformes; family Anatidae; genus Oxyura; species Oxyura jamaicensis. The sequence goes on along the minus strand of NC_048893.1, from coordinate 193,686,055 downwards.
AGCTGCAGAAAAGAAGGAAACCCTGAAGAAAACAGGGAGACTGGTAGCCTCAAGCTAGCAGAAGCAAGGGAGATAAGGGATGCAAGTTAGAAAACAAGGAGAACAGCTGAAGGGAGATTCCAGACTGACCCATGGTAACCTTTTGTTAATTAAGGGTCATTAACATATTAAAACACACCCATAAAAATGTAGATGTACAGAAACGTGGGATTTGGTATCCACACTCCCACTGGTCCTCTGTAATGCTCAGGGTCAATAGAGGTAAGTTAGGCAGCTAAAATAATCAACCAGAAGCAGCCAGAGAGAGAGCAGCCAGAGAGAGTTTCACAAGTTAGCTGCGTATAAAAATAGGTGCTCCAAGTCAGAGGTGTGCGTGCTTTGCGAAAGGTCGCCCTTGATTCTGTGGAATTTTATAAATTATTGTTTAATGAAAAGACCTTTGTGTGGATTCTGTCTCTCACAGCCGAAGCACTGTGATCAGGGAAGGGGTCTGACTTGCAGAACATGGCTGAGGTTACATCCATTTTGAAAATATCACTTCTTCTCCCTTTCAAGTGCATACTATCAGATTTTCAGGCAGCCAGCAATCCGAGAGGTTTGTGTGCTGGAAAACAGAGGGGAGATGCTCTCCCTAGACCGGGAAGTGTGGCCGAGGGGCCCTGCACAGCCGGGACCTCACATTGCAGGCACTGGTGGAGTGGATGGGACTTGGCCTAAGGGCTCAAAGCAGGCAAGAGAAAACTTCGATTTTGCCCATCAGTGACAAAAAGCACTCTGATTCATGGGGCCTTGATAAAGGGTAGGAAAATAACATTGGATTAAAAGCAGGAGACTAATACCGCCTTGTGAAAGGAAAAGCAGGGGGACATGGAGAAGTGAGGCATGCAGGGACAGGCTGGCTGCAAGGTGGGGCACGCATGGCAGTCTCCTTACGTGCTCAGGTGAAAAAAACCTGCACAAGACTTAAAATGATTTCAGAATAACTTTATTACAGGACATTAGGAAAAAGAGTTTTTTTTTTCTCCCTTATTATTTTTCTTCCCATTTATAAAAAGAAGATTTTTCTCACTTCTCTACTGGCTGCTGCAAGCTGAATGTGGAATGTGGCACCCTGGTGTGACATTCAAGCTAATTTCCACAGCACAGGAAAAGTTATTGGTTCCCTGTATAATACAAGGTACAGCTTTTGGAATGGGAATGCCCCCCACCCTCCCCTTTTTTTTTTTTTTCTCATTCAGAACCAGATATTTTTCTGTTAAGAACACTAAGTTCTGCAAAATACTCCAGACAGCTGAAGTCACATCAATTTCTTAACAGTCATCCCATGAAGAACACATCTCACTCATCTTTAAATGCACTAAAATTGTGCATTGACCAGGGGACATCTCGCCAAGAAATGTTCTTCTTTTATTACTTTCTATCACAGATATCATCAAAGCAGTTTATTTATGATCTGATTCCGAAGAGCTAATGTCTGAGCTAAGATAAAATGTCCCAAATGTCTGAGCTAAGAAGTCCCCAGGTGCTTTACAGGATAAGAGAGCAACATTCAAAGATGAATTAAAAAGTCAAACTGTGGGATCCTTTAGCTACCACTTGAGAACAACGCAGAGATGCTCTGATCCCAAGTAAGGTCCTAATCCCAACTCAGATTAAGAGAGTACTCATCGATGCTCTGTGGATGGTAAATCCATGGCTCTCAATGTTTGGTGTTTTTTTTGTTTTTTTTTTTTTTTAAGGTTTTAGTTCTCTATTTGAAGAAAAGTTTTATGAATTTTCATGACTATTTTATGAAGGTAAAATTCTGTGTGATTTAGCACTGGCAACAGATGCAGAGCTAACAGTTGGTGTTTGCCATCTACTTACCCAAAGAATAAGCATCGATTTTTCTCCAGTGCTACCTTAGAAAAAGCGCCTGGGATATAAAAGACCACTCTAATTTTCAGTGGCTGTCTAGCCCTCCACCTCTTGGAAGGTATTTCCACAAAAAAATTGATTTTAAAGATGTATTTTTTTTTACTCATACTGAGCAGACCTCGACCCTTGACCCTGTAGGAAGAGATGTCTCCCACCCAAGTGTGCTGGATTTAAGCCAGCGGCCTACAGGTCTGCATCTGCCATTTCTGCCGTGCTACCAAGAGACTAAGGGGGAGGGAGGCTCTTTGTGATCAGGCTGTTGCTTTAGCATTTAAATACCAGCAAAATACACACACCACCCCAGCAGTAAAAAGACTCAGTCATGCAGGTAACAGCGGTGTACATGCAGAGAATCCCTCTCTGCCACCAGATCCAAAGTCAACATGACCAGGACACAAAGAGAGCTCCTTCCTGGCAAGAGTTTCCTTCCTTCCCTTCCAGGGCTCCATATTATTACCGTCAGCCAGCACTGGAGATGCAGCCCTTTCACACTGCCTCCTGCACAGCCAGGCTTGGTGCTGCCACGGCCAGCATGCAGGCCAGGGCCCCACATCTTCCCACCTTCCTAGCTCCAGCCAAAATTAAGTGAGGTCCTTCTCGGCGCCCCAGGGCCACCGTTTAGCTCACGGCTACTATCGGCTCAACTGCAGAGATGTCTGTCTTTCCTGATGGGAGGTTGGAGGCCGAGGGCAGGACATGAGAGGCCTGCAGCCTCTTGAAGGTGCCGTTTTCTGGCCAAGCCAGCTGGTAGGAAGGGAGAGTGGAGGGAAGCCTCTGTTCTGCGGGGCCAGGAGGTTTTCTGCAGATGTTGAGCAAAGCCTTCAGCTCTGATCGGAAACTGTCGTTGAGCCAGCAGTAGATGAACGGGTTGTAGCAGGTGCTGCTCATCGCAAGCCAGTGAAAGGCGAAGTAGAGGGCGTTGTTGGTGCGGATGGTCTGGCTGGAGAGGAGGACGACGTAGCAGTTTAAGGGAAACCAGCAGACTGCAAAGAGGATGACGACGAGCATCAGCATCTTTATTGTCTTCTTGTTCTTCCTGCGAAGGGCGAAGTACTGCTCGGTGGTGACATCCCCGATGGCGTTGCGCAGCCAGAGCTTCTTGGCCACCGTCACGTAGGCAGCTGAGATGATCACCAGGGGCAGGACGTAGAGCAAAATGAAGGTGGTCAGGTCGAGGTACTTCCAAAAGAGGTCAGCTGGCTCAGGGAAATCCGGGAGACACAGGCACCGGGTAACTTCCTCACTGCAAGGAGGAAAATACAGGGCAGGGGATGAGTGCACAGATCCAGGAACAGCAGGAGAAGTACCCCAAAAACAAGGAGCTAGGAGGGAGAAGGCTAACGCCGCAGAACCTGCGGGCATGCCCTTCACTTATGCACATTTGTCAGTGCTAAGCAGAGCTCTGTTGTCCAAGGATTTGAGCCATGGTGCAGCCGGCGAGCAGCGCGGTGGTAATTACTCACGGGCATCCATGACATTATGGTAATTTAATGAATTTCATTAATTACAAGATTTCCAGCTGCACTGAAGCTCTGTCCTGTGGTGAACAGAAACGCAGACACTGCTCACATAAAGGACTGCTTAAACCACTTTACAAATACCTCTGCTCACAACGGCATTTTACAAGCAGCCGAGGCTGTCCCTTTCCCAGGGCTCAGGAGTTGATGAAAACCCGTTAAGTTTTCCCTCATTCCTGGTCTGCCCAAACAGATTGGTACATCATGTAAAATGCCAATGTAGAGAAACAGAACGTCCAGGCCAGATCCTCTACCTTTGTACCCTATTTTATAGGATTAGTGGGGCAGAACGGAGATTAAAATATATGTATAAAAATGAGAAGAGCCACTGCAAAAGGAAACTGATGTAAATTACAGACCAGATCTGTACCTGGGTGACTTCAACATGAGCTCAGAGCTTTTAGTAGAAGATGCCACTGGGAACTGGGCATTTAACGAGACTTCAGAGGAAAAGCAAAGAACATCCTTACCTGTATTCAAAAGTAAAGAGTTTTTGGTAGATGGCGTGTGGGAGGGAAAAACAAGCCGCCATGACCCAAATTACGGCGATGTAGATAACACCTTTTGCAGTAGATATGCGAGGCTTCAGAGGGTGCATGATAACCTGTTCGAAATAAACCAATATTCAGGCTTACGGCATTTCAAGGAATAATTGTATCATTTTTCCATATTAACTTCCAGCCTGATGTCTATTACTAGACAGGGAAATTTAGCATGCAAACTGTGCTGTCCTCACCCAGCTCCCACTGACTGCAAGCTGTGTGTGAAAGCCTGAAACAATTTTCACTGAAATGGGCAAAGGCAGATCCTGGTCCCACCCTTTCCGTCCACCTGCCTGAGCGGGCTCTCACCTGGTGCCTGTCCACGGCAATGGCTGTGAGGGTCAAGGCAGAGACGTGGAGGGAGCAGTACTGGGCAAACCGACTGACGTGGCACATCCCCTTCCCGAATATCCAGGTACTGTTCACAAAGCGAGCCTGGAACCAGAATGCCATTAGCAGTCGCGCACACCCCCACACGCTTACATATACATATATGATATACATATATCTGAGCCACCAAACCACCTCTGGCACAGAATGACTTCTGCTGTGCAAAAGATGCTTTAAAACCAGCAGGTTCTTTCCACCTCAGGTAATTTTCAGATTACTGAAGCTACTGAAGCGATGACAATCGCTCCAGCTGCCTCCTGTCCCCGCTGCTGCCGCATCCCTCCCCCGGAGAAGGACCAGAGGGAAGCCTCTGCCCCCACCTTACCAGCGTGAAAGGCGTGTTGAGAAGCATGATCATGATGTCGGCCACGGCCAAATTGACGATGAACAAGCTGGTGGCGGACCGCAGGCGTCTGCTCTTGACACCGACGTGGCAGACGAGGACGTTGCCGAAGAGGGAGATGACGATGATGACGGAGTACGCCGTGACGAGCAGGGCTTTCGCCGCCACGTGCTGCGAGTCTGCCCTGTGCCGGCTCCTGCCCACGAAGGTCTGCCAACCCGCCAGCGTGTCGTTATCCCAGGAAAACGAACCCGAGGCGGTCGGGATTCCCAGAGACTCCTCAAGGCTTCTGTTGAGGGGCAACTTTCCCGAGGTCGTGAAGGCATTAATGAAGTAGGGGAGGGAGAAACAGATGAAAAGGGACAACATCCCTGAGGAGACGCTGCGTGCTGCCTGGGAACTGCCCCGTTTGCAGCTCGTGCTGGGGCAGGGAGGCTCGCCATGCACCGGGGCTCCTCTCCCACTCACTCCTCGCTACTTTTGCTGCTCCGGCAGGCTCCGTGCTCTTACACAAGCTCGCAGCCGGCATGCCTGCCCACCGGGCTGCGTAGCATCGCTCCGGCTCTGACGCGCTGCTTTTCCATGCGATTACACCCCCCCGGGCGTTACTCCAAGACGATCGCGCCTGCACTGCATGAAAGGCAACACCTTCGGTCCTCAGCATTCTTTTTCTCTACTGGCAGCTCCACTCGTGCTAATCCGGTGTTGTTTATGAGCAGCGACGTGCGCAGCAGCCGTGCTGTCTTCCAGGACTCGTTTCAAAGTGAAGTTCAGCTTTAAAGGACCGACAGGCGAGTTTCAGCCTGCGTCACAGCCACAAACCAGCACAGAACATAGAAAATCAGTGTATGTACGCTGCCTTTACTGCACTCACAGCATTTCTCCAAAGGCTTTTTTCCCCTCAGGGGGAAATATTCAGATCCCTTGGCAGGGATTTCCTCTTGGCCAAAGGAGTAAGCCCTGACCACCACAGAGAAGCATGCACAACCATGCCGGTGAAAATACACGTGTGCAAGGTGCTGCCCCACTGCTCTCAATTTTCCCTGGCTTAAGGCTTCAGGGATTACAAACCTGCCCTGCCACAGCTGGCACGCTGGAACAGGAGGGCTGGGGTCAGATCTGCTTGGGTGGTGCCAACTAACCCCAGCCAGAGCAGGTTTTGTACGTATGAGGCTTTATTTAGCCATTCATTCACAGCCCAGGATCCCACAGTGACCTAATTCAGGTGGTTTTTATCCTTACCACCCCTCAGGAGGCCAATGCAGCTGGGCAGGTGCCACGTCCCATCCACAGAGCTCTCCTGCAAGCTGCTGCCAGCATCAGTCACTTCCAAAAAGCTGTCCAGGAGCTCTTTCCATACTTGTCCCATCCAGGCATACCCAGCTGGCAGCAGAGTGCTGAAGGTGGTGGCCAGCTAAATGCGCCTCGATCTGATGCTGCCAGGAAAACACAAATTCCCTCACAATGCGACACAAAGGTCTTTGAAAGCAGCTGAGAGTGGGACAGGGCAGTATCCTGAAGGGTTTCGGACTTTGAACAGAAAGCCAGGTGGCATGCACTCCTCTTCTTCTTGAGGGCTGCTCCAGGAGATCCCCTCCTTTTCACTGCTACTGGCCTCTGCACGAGGACTAAGGTCTTCTGAGGAATAGCTCAGTTTCCTTCTGCGGATACGTTTCCTATCCCAAAGCACGCAGTACTGCCCAGCGCTCCCCCTGCCCACAAACAAGTAGCGTGAGAGATTTCCCTGCAATCTTAATTTCTCCCTGCTGCTCTCTCTTCCCTCTGTAGCCTTATGGATAGAGCAACACGGCTGGCTTCCACCTTTGCTCAAGCAGCCTGTTCTGCCTCAGGTATTTTTTCTAGTTCTCAAGCTAATTTTTATTTATTGTTTTTTGAATGCAGGTACAGCTGTTTTCTCAGAGCTAAGGCTCATTTAAGTAATTTGCATATTCACCAGATGATTACAGGTTGATAGCATCACCTGCAATGCTTTCCTTTACTAAGCAGAAGGCAGACTGGAGGTACAGAGCAGCAGGCTGGCAGCCATTCCCATTCCTAACGACCTACCTATCAAGACCTACTCAGGAGCTCGTCTGCTTTGTCTAGTAACTTCGGAAGGATAACTGGCTGTCAGTATGTCAAGGGATGTGTTAGGGTAGACCAAAACCTTCATCCCTCCAGAACTCGTGCCTCTTTCTAAAAGGAAAATCTTAATATAACTCTGTGTTTACGTGCTTGCTTCTTTTATATGGCTTTTTGACTCCTGAAATTGTTAAAAACCTTCAAAGCAAAACATGCTACGGCATGAACATCCTCAGAACTCTTCCAACTCAATCCACAAGTAACAAACTGGTGGTATTTAAAAGACATTTAGATGTAGAGCTTAGTGATATGGTTTAGTGGACGACTTGTTAGTGTTAGGTCAGAGGTTGGACTCGGTGATCTTGGGCATCTCTTCCAACCTAGATGATTCTGGGATTCTGTGCAACATTTACCAATGTAGCTACTGCTTTATTTTCTATGTTTCTGGGAAGGTAAGGAAGGATCACAGCAGGGTGGGGTATTTACTTTCCAAACATTCCTAGTCTCTGCAAAACAAACTACAAACAATGAAAACCCCAAAACAACCCACAACACTAGACTCAAGATCAGACAGATCTAGGACAGAGTGCGGGTTGAAGCCATTAACTGTTCTGAAGCAAAGACATGCTACAGAAATTGCAATAGCTTAAATTTCACACCACAAGACACAATGGGCTAAAAAAAATCTCTGTATTATACAACTATTAAGTTTCCTGATGTATTCAGTTTCCTGATGTGATTGAAATACTTCACCTAGCAAATCAGTCTTTTGTAGAAAAGCTTTTGTAAGCCTACAACAAAAACAAAACATAAGTTACATTTTTTTTGCAAAAAGAGCAGGATGAAGAGGGCTCAGCCTTCACAAGCTACCCACGTATGAAGATGGGATTAGAGAAGTTGGTTCAGCCACAGGCCCACCACAAGCAGCACCCGTTGTGTGGGAACAGATGCTCCATCGGTTTTGGGCATTTGCACACAAGCCTCTACTGAAAGCTGCTCAAGGTCAGTGAACCACAGCTCACATACACGTAGTTGTTACTAGAGAAAAGGCTGTAGTAGCTGTCAGGGAAGTAGCAGAACACAGCTTGGCACCTGCTTCACCAGGCACTGCCACCCCCAGCCGTCATCCACTGAGAGCAACAGTAGCTGTACAGGAATGTCACTGATTTAATGATACATAAAAATATGTATTTATTTTTTGTAAAAGACATCTGTGAAGTGAACTGAAGTACCTTGTAAAATAAAAAGTATTTAGAAAGCACTTGAAATAAAGCTATACAGTTCAAGATCTCAGGTTATCCGAGTCATCTTAAGCATCTGTTTGACAGCTCTCTCCACCGAAGCTGTGATTTTAAGAAAATAGGCACAGAAAAAACAGCTGTAACAGAAGTATGAAAAAACACCCAAACTACAAAATACAATTTGGAAACATTCAAGAAAATGAATATTTCAAAAACTGAACTGCACACTGTGCACTCTCCACCCCATCTCCAAGGAAACAACCTTTGATTGAATGTAGCTCTGCTAAACATTTGAGCTTTCCTTCAGCAGGTGGATTGGAAGTTTGCATGAGTGAGAAATGACTTCTCAAAAACTATCCAGTGGGATCTCTGAGAATTAGCAGTGGTTTTCTGTGTGTCTTATCCCTGTAGGAAAGCAAATCACATTGATGATTAGGAGTAAGGTATTTTTACAGTACAGAAATATCTCTCTATGCACAACAGGCTACATTTTTCTCTCTGAAAGATGTTATTTTTACCTTCTAAAAAACAACGTGGGAATGGCTGCAGTTTAACATAACAAATGTTAATGCTATGAATTTGACAGCTAAGTGAAAAAAATGTGAAAGAGTCAGAAAGAACCTTTGAAAAGAATCTTATTAATCCTATATATTTTGCTAAAATCTTTGCCTAGGATATGCCTGCAGTTGTAAGAGATGGAGTCTCCTTAAGAATTTTAAATGGGGTGGTTTGTTTTTTTTTTTCTTTTAGTAACAAAACAGGTTTAATTTGGATAGCAACATGAAAAACCAAAATATTTTTAAAAACTCAATCCCTCAGATTAACTTACTCCATACAATTGTCATTCAGAATTTACTTAACAGAAATAGTTTTATTAAAAACAAAACAAAAACCACAACCCCCATCCTGGAGGGCATTTACAGCAGCTTTTTAATTGCATAATATTATAAGAGCTGTGATAGCCCTCAACAAAAGGGTCAAGACATCAAATTATTTCCTGATGCAGCATGCAGCTGTACTGCTTTGGAAGTTGTTACTGAGCTCTACGCTAGAAATTTGGTGGTCTTGATCATTTCTATGGAAGTCTTCAGGAAGCTCAAGGGATATTTAGGTGCTATGCTACGGCACATACGCAGACAAAGTAACGACAGTCATGTTCAGCAAAAGCCAGAGCAACATAAATGCCCAATCCTATCTCTGTGATGGAGACAATAACAATGCAGAAGTATGGCTTCAGTTACCCATTGTATTTGGTATTTCTCTGACATGCTGGGGTGTTAGCTGATGAACACTTCTAGCCTTTCCCCCTTGATTAGCTCTAAAGGCTGTAGCTGCAGAACACCAATTTTTAGGGGAGTGGGGAAAGGGGGAAGGAGAAAAGTGCCTAGGTCTTGGCTCCTTCAACAGAAGGTGTGGTTCCCCCAGTGTGAGTACAGGATCTTCTCTTAAAAGCCTCATTTGGAAAAACAGTGATGATATTTTAGGATGGCTGAGGCAAGATACCTGAAAAACATCAGCAAAGAAAACTGTAAGAGGCAGCGGCTTGCCTGTTACTGCCTCATTGCTTATTCTTGAAGCAGCATTCCTTGTGAAGCTGCAAGGTTCTAGCTCTTACATCTTATTAGGAGGGTAAACACTAACAAAGCTATTCTATCTGAATTCTTTGGCAGTTCTTGAATTACAGAGCAGAAGTCATTCCTGCATACTATGACATTTAGTAACAGTGTAACAGGAGAACTAAACCCACCATTAGTTGGAAGCATTAGAGCATTTTCCAGCTTTATTACTGGAAACTGTAACTTTGGATTAAACTATTACTCTTCAGAGTTTTCATCTATAACTATAGAAAACTAGAAGTAAATACAACATTTGTTTTGCTGGCTGAGTCCATGTCCATATCCATACTTGTATACTACTAAAGATTCACAGCTATGAAAAAAGTCAAGTCCAAAGGAGTTTTCTATAAAAGATACCATTATGTTATTTACATTTTCCTCCCAAAAAGAAAACAAGTTTTTAGAAGTTTTAGAAAGAATTTAGTTTCAGGCAATACTTCAGAATATTAGGTGTTCTAGTCTAATGCCCTAGAAGTAACATAACACCCAAATTATACCAAATGTGGTGCCACCAAAACAAAACCAAAACATTTCATACAAGGCAAACAGTCATTTACAGAGAAACATCATATGGAGTACGCCCTGCATACTACTTTCCAATTTCTTCACTAACTTTCGTGGTCTCTCCTCTACAGTGAGACAGCAATCATCTGTTTCTTCGTGATGTCGCAGCGCTTTGGAATGGATCATCCTGCAATTTGTAAACAGATAGGCATTACTACAAGTAGCATGGATGCCAAGTCATAAAAAGCAAAGTTACCTTTAGATTAAGGTAGAAAGACAGATCACTTTATTTCATGTTTTCTGACAAACCTGTTTTTATCATTTTTGATATCAAGGAGATTATCTATCATTTCAAAAGTTTAAGACACAAACGTGCAGAAAACAGAAATTGAGCTTAAGTCAGAATGGTCAGAATAGTTGCTCTAAAAAGTGGAGCAACCTATATTGCAGGTGTGACCTAGAGAAGCGTTACCATTATGAGGAGCATATACTTGAGTCAAGTTTTATCTATGTACGTACATCAGACAACATTGTTTACTGACATTTTTATGAATCAAAAATAACGTTTCTTGCATGTTGAAACAAACTCAATTTCATATTTCAGGTACAAGGAGAAGAGATAGCATAGCAGAGAGAAGAATAAGAATACATCATCTCTGAAGTGGTTACTGGCATTGTTAAGGATGTGAACCTGACAGTCTGCTGTCTACGATAACACACTGCTTGACAATATAATGCGTATTCAGCGCCAAACTGTGAATAGACATTGTACTCATTTACTTATGGGAAAAAAACAAAAACAAAAAAAACTATTCCTAGCAGTTCAAATACAGGCTGCAAGAACAGACTTTTTAAACCTGAAGACAGTATTTTTTTTTTAAGTGTATTTTGATATTGTGCAACAATAAAGCAGTTAAGAGCCCTGGAAAACAGCTATTTTTAAATGCACAAAACATAAGTCTTCCTTTTTAAAAGGGTAAAATAAAATAAATAAAAGGACAAAGCCATGTACTAGAAGAGGTTACAACTACTTCTTCCCCAGTCAATCTAACTTATCAAAGACATTTCAGGAATGACAATTAACTTATTAAGAACTGAAGGCAAAAAAGACTAGATATTTTCCTGGGGTCTCTTTTAGCCTTATTTTTGATGATTATGTGTATGTTTAATTAAAGCAGGAAATAATAATCTAGTCCTGATAGGAAAAAAAAAAATAAATATTCTACTTGGAAATGTTTTATTTAAATGGCTTCAAAAAAAAAACCAAGCTATAGAAATTCAGATACACACGAAAAAAGGCCACTATATACCATACCTCATCTGACTCAAAATCCACTCCTCTTGATGTTGTTTGGCTTTGTGAACCTCTTTTACTAAATGAAGATGTAGCTGAGAACCTTGAAACACAAAGACAACAAAATTATCAGCATGTTCTCAAATACCAGACATTTTTAATAAATTTCCCTTCAACTTAGATTTGGACCATCAATACGGAGTTTAATACTGAACAGAAAAATATAATGAGCAGAACGATTCAAATTCTCAAACTACCATACAAATCCTGATACTTTTACCTAGCTTACCTCAGTCAGCAGACCAACGTACTGTTATATGAAGATTACCCACAGTAATAGGCAAAAAAATTACATAAATTCTGTAAGTAATGTTGTGAATTAAAAATATAACCCATTTCTTCATGTAGTGTGTCAGATCTCTGAATTCTGTCAATTACCAATAAGAAATAAGGCAGTTGTGATAGCACTGACCAAATAAACACACCAACCTTTGATTTACTTTGGAGGAAGGAGTGATATGAATGTCTTCTAGATCTGAGTCATCATCTATAATATCCTGAAAAATAGATACCATTTTTAAAGCTTTTTCACAGAACTTATTCAAAAACAGTTACATAATTCTGTACTACCATCACATAGCTATATAGTGTATTTTTTTAAAAAAAGCTACTTAATTATAATATACACTTGAGAGTGCTTTAGAGTAAAAACTATATAATGTGCAAACAAACATTTGATATTGCAAAAACTCCCAGACCACTCATATATACTCTCTGTACCTTAGGCTATGGCCAGAAGTAGAACATGATCTTTGTATTTCTCCAATAGACCCTCTACCAAAAGAAGGCTCTACAAATTAGCACGCAGAACTTTACTGCTAGAACCAATAGCTTAGGAACATCTACTGGCTGGGCTAACAGTTTGGCCATGTATTTATTTTTCTAATGAGAAGAGAGCAAAAGGCGGTAGTTGTGCAGCTTCACTACTGGATGATGCTTCTTACCTCAGAGAAAGATTTAGATGAATTCTGGAAGGGGTCTGTTTTCAAAGACTTAAAGGCTAGAATAAAATAAATGTAGTATTTTCAAAGTGCTGTTGTAATAAAATGCAGCGTTACATGATCATTTTCATTAAAGAAAATCTGCTTAGTGTTTGTTTCCTCTGGGGGGGGGGGTGGCGGGAGGGGGTAAGTAAAACAAGCAAACAAATCTCAAAACAAGACAAGCAAAGGTCCTTGGCAGATAAAGTGTAAGTTAGGTCCTGGCTAGAGTTCAACAACCCAGATCTATCTAATCCTCTGTGCAGCTGCAGGTGCTTCCCAGTCTGTCTGAAAAAGTATCAGTAGCATTCATTACGACAAAGAGAATATATTGCTTTTACTGGGATTCCTCTTTGTCTAATGTTTAGTTCACACATTAACACATCTGCTAAAGCTGATTTATGTGCAGTATTTCGGGTCATTTGCTGAGTCTGATTAATTTAAACATAAATGTTGGGTACACCTTTGATTATTTTGTGTGGGATTCACGTACAGCTTTATGAGCAGTATTTTTTTTTCCCTATAATACTCAGACTACCTAAGATGTTTCCTCAGAGTCTGCCCTCTGAAGGAAGGGCTGCTCTCACATATGCGGCTTAAACTGCAGATATGTTATTCTTCACTACTATAAGCTGGTGTTTCTAAAACCTGCTACAACAGAAGACTACATGTATTTTGCTTAAAACTTACTAAACGTTAAGTTTAAGCTTTTTAACCACTGAAAATATTCTGCATAGAAAGGATGATTTAAGTCACCTTCTTTCCATGTTTATTTTTTTTTTTTTAAATGCATACACAGAAAGAGGTTTCTCATTCCCAAATCCAGTCAGATATTCCCAGCACATTTCATTTTACCACTGGCAACAGCAGGACTTAACTACTCTTTTCTTCCTCTCACCACTGTTAGTTACCTTATTTCATTAGAAACAAAAATAATATCTCCCAGCTGAATTGGACTCAGAGAAATAAAGACAATTAAGGCACTTCACCATTAAAACCTTCCTTACAATATGAGAGCAGATTAGAGTAATGGGCAGAACGTAGGCCTACCATCCATGATCGACTTATTCTTGGCAGGGACAGACTTGTAGGTTCTGCTGCTAGTAGCTGACTCTTGGCTAGTGTTTCCTGTAGGAACAATAAACAACATGCAGATCTGTTCAGTGCTCCTTTTTTTTCCCCATAAAGTTTTTTCCCCCTTCCTGTGTGATATAATATTTATATTAATTATTTATATTTAATAGGCTGCCATAACAGAAGTACTGCTATCACCGTAAAATACACAATCACACATAGCCAAGGAGCTCTTTAATTCATTTTGCTTAGGAAATAAACCCCATTTTTTCAATCACCAGCAATAATTAAGCTTGTAAGCTACATTAAGATAGAGACAACCTGTACATCCTCTCTACACTGATCAAACATATAATGTTGCATATCATTAGCAACAACAAAGATCTATCCATGCACTTCATAGCACAGACCTTCCAATAATGGATCTCTTATGAGTCTACTGTGTTTCCATAGCTGCAAAGAAAGATAATTTTAGTTTAATCACACTGTGAAAATGTCACAACTTAGGCCTTGGAAGGCAGTCAGCTGTGTATCATATGGTACCAAAAGTATTTGAGAATTTTATTTTTCCAATAGGAGTTCTTAAGCAACAGACTTTTTCTGACTTTTAAGGAAAAAAAAAAGTCAGCAACTACAATGCACAGAATTTGTTTTTTTCTTACCTCTTCCCCTTCGTGATGACCCTCTTACTGTTGAATTTTGTCCTCTTGCACCTCTTGTCCTACCTCTCCCCCGACCCCTTCCTCGAGTCAGTGTTGCAGGAAGGTCATCATCTGAATCACCAGAGGCCTTTGCCCCTGTATCCATGACTTCTTCATCGCTGGAGGCTGACACAAGAACTGCGTCTTCAGATCTGAGAGCTCTAGCCCTGGTCATTGCCTGAAATGCAACAGTAAGTGCTACAGGAAAGAGAATCCTCAGCAGTAAAACGCATCACTGTTTATCACAACTAGGACTCAACAACTGAGGCGTAGAAGATCAAAATCCACAGCTTTATGGAAGGCAAGGAAATCTCTCAAAATGCCAGGGAAGTTTTTATTCTATTTACCTTAGATGTGCAGCTGTTAGCTGTGGAGCTGGTTAATGTGGTTGTTCACCAAACTCCACACAGTCAGAAGTTTGGTGAGCAATTTGTCATTGTGTATCAGGTACCTTAGATAACACACCCTCTGGACTCCACTGAAGACAGTGGGTGCTTAGACAACTACTTCCCATGACGATATCTGAGATTAGTAGAGCTGAATCTCACCACAGGTGTTCTTTTCCTCAAAAATTTCATTCTAGTCCCACATAGCTTATAAAAACAAAGGAGCACAAGTACCGTCAGTGGTTGGGAAAGCTCTAGAAAGTCATACGACATTGAGATACCAATGTCAGGGATATCTAAGATCTGGCTTGCTGATAAGGACAATAAACCAACAGGTTCACCAATAGTACCAACTTCTTCTGTTAAGATCACTCCCATTCACATCTCCACTGGTGATGGGATCACAGTTTAAGCTGACAGAGCTCTGAAGGCCAGCCACCTGGTTCAAAGCAAGGGCAACTGAACCTTCAGGTTCACAAATTTTGATAAGAAAAGAGATTTCAAAGGCCACATTGAGCAGTAGCTTAGGCACATACTATACAAAGGAAGATTTTGAGAAAACTTCTCATCTGCCCTAAGCAGACAGACTTTTTTTTGACATGGATGACCTTGTCAGTCACTTCATTCATACACAAAAGTCACTACTTCATTCTTTAATCTAAGTCCAAAACTCAAAGGAGTTACCTCGCGAACTTCCTCATCCTCCTCTTCGGCGTTTTTTCTTCTACACTCCCTAAATTTTCGCACCTGAATAAAGAGAAGTTCATAATATAACAAATAACAGTTCATTTCATACAATAACCAAAACACAGTATGTCTTGATCTCTGAATTGAAGTCAACCTCATGTGAAAGAGCAAGACTGCAAGAATAACTGAACAGTTTGTTTAGAGCCTTTTCAAGCTAACTACGTTATAGGTAACGCTACCGTTTAAGAATCTCACATTCTATTAGTAACTCTTCTGTAACTACACCACTGGCAAGAAAAAGGTTGGCACAGAGATACCACACTCAGTAGAAACAAAGTAACTAGACAATAAGGGACAGTGAAATATCAGTAACTGTAAAGACATGGCAGAGATGAAGAAGCAAGTTGAAAAGCAATGATATCAAGAGAAATACTGCAATGGATGTACAGCTAAGATAGCTTGACTTGTCAAGTACAGAAAAGATACGATGGGTGAGATGGTATACTGGTTTTTGCTGGGTAGAGTTAATTTTATTTATATTATAGTGCTGTTTTTGATTTCTGATGAAAACAGTGTTGATAACACACCCATGTTTTAGTTACTGCTGAACAATGCTTACACACAATCAAGGTCTTTTCTGCTTCTCCTGCTTCCCTGCCAATGAGGAGGCTGGGGGTGCAGCAGAAGATGGGAGAGGACACAGCCAGGACAGCTGACCCAAAATGACCAAAGGGATGTCCCATACCATGATACTGTGCTCAACAATAAAAGCTGAGCAGATAAAAAAGAGGGGATGTTAGGAATTTTGTCAGAAGACAAAAAACAAAAACAAATAAAAAAACAACACAAAGGTGGCATCAGAAACCTACAGGTGCTGACTGTTGTCTCTAAACCCCTCATGAATTAAAGCAACCAGCCACCAAATTATTGGTGCAAAAACAGTGCAAAATTACACTGCAGAGCAACCTGTCCTACCCTGCGTGAGTATTAGCTTACAAGGAAATTCCACAAGTTGTCATAGAAGTTTATTAAGCGTTACTAGTTACACAGATACCAGGCCTGGCTCTCAGAGACCACAAGCTGCAAGCTTTTAGAAACCAGCAAAGCACCTAAGTAGAAGTTTCCTTTATGGCTGTGCTGTTTGTGTGCTTTCTCCCAGACAATATGAAAAACTAAGAACAGATTAAATCTACTATATTTTCTCACCCTAAAGGTAAGTGGTCAATGCAGCCCCAGCCCTTCAAGAAATGAAGGGATTGATTTATGTTTTCCTTTTCCCTCTACCATTACTTACGATAGCAGTGAAATAGCACATACGAGTAAGTGCTTGCACACGGTCAGAGAGCAAGTTCTATGTACATTAGCGACGTGTTTTTTTTATTCATGCATGCACAAATAAAGCGGGACTCAGCATAAGGATACCATAAAACACACTTTTAACACAAGCTTTTAAAATATACATCTGAAATTTTACCATACTCATTCCAGAAAATGATGAGAGGCAATTGTCACATGTGCTCTTCACAAAGGCAAAGCTATTAAACCAGCTTTGTGCACCAACTTCTCTACCATCTGTCTTGACCTCTTTTCTAAAGAGTTAAAAGTAACAGAATATTACCTCTTCATCTATTTTTTCTTCCACTGCATCAATGTGACGCTCCTTAAGAAACCTCTGTGTTTTTTCTAGTTGAAATTTCACGAGCTCTTCTATAGCATCTTTCTCCTCTTTGTCCACAAACTCCTGCACTGCTTCTCCCATTCCTCTTTCAGTTAGAAGTGAAAGCTGTACTTTCTTTATAAAAGGGGAAAACAGTTTGTTAACAAGCATCTGCCAAAGAATGTGAGAAATACTCCTGTTGTTCCAGCTATATAGTTTGGAAACCAAACGTACAAGTAACCCGCATTTAAGATTTCAAACAGAAAAGAGCACAGCAATAAGCAAATGTTACTCCTCGTAATACAGTTACAACTTTTTTGTTACTAGTGTGTTACACCTAACTTAGAGTATTTTCCAGATTAGTCAAAGAAGAAACATTTCATAAGCAGTAAAGAAATGATGATGATGGTCATAACTAAAATAATTTGTCTGAAATGTATTACTGAGAGAGAAGGTCATCTATTTTTTCTTAGTCCAACCCCTTTTATAAGCTAAACTAAGACAGACTTGCAAAGACATAAAAAGCTATTAAAAACAGGCACTGAATTATTACAAATGTTAAATTACTTTGTTTTACCGTAACATTCTAATAGTAAAAATTGGCAGTTACAGAGCTGGGCAAATTATTGCAAAGCAGTAAGAGCTATTAAGGAGAAGTCTACTCTATTGAAATCAAGTTCTGTAAATACCAATAGTTCCCACTTGTTCATCAAGTGAGATGATATTCATCAAAATACTCTACATCAAGATGTTACCAGAGATGCTAATTAATAAAAGTAACAGAAGCTACTGGTGGCATTTCAAAGCCATTCTCTTCTCTACATGTCCTCCCCAGTACAGTAAGAAGAGACATTCTGGAAAGCAACCCCACATGGACAGTGATGTTGGATATGCAGTTTTTTTTGTCCGTTAGATAATTTCCTGGTAATAAGCATTATACATGCTTCTTAACGATGTTTGATCCTTCCCCATGTCCTTTAGGAATTATATTGTCGATTGAATCAGAAGTGTAAAACCTTCCCTGAAATAATGCTTAACAGTGGAATAAAGTTTAATGCTACTATGAAATAAGTTTACACAAAAGTAATGCAAGCATCTCAGAAGAGAGACTGACTGTAACGACACAGAATATTAACGGTGACTTTCAGCAATTAAGGTTTCTTCTGAAGGAGGGGGAAAAACACACCACCTACTAAGGAAACAAACAGTAGTGGTCTTAATTCCCAGGCCTTGACTTACCAGCAACAGTGGAACTGAACAGTTTGACCCTGCTTCTCCCCACGGGGTTTAGGGAAGGCTTACATCTGAAGTACCACCTACTTCTGGACTACTCACCCTGGGTTACATTCCCTATCATATTCAAAAGGCAAGTAGCCCTTCCAGGGCATAATTTATGCCATCCTAATAAAAGCCCCTAATGTACGTTTAATGTTAGGCGAGATTTATATAAACTTGGGGATCTTTACCTCAGGAACCCTTCCGTGTTCTAATAACCTTCTATAAAGCACATTCTGAAGTAGCTTCTGAAAGTTATGCTTGATCATTCAGATCAAGCATTTGGGTGGCTGACTCACTGATTATTATTTTTTTTTTTTTACCTCTGAGACTTTGCAGCCCTGCAACCAGGAAGTAGGAATAAATAAGGTTTAAAGAAAGAATGGGAAGAAAACAAACTATCAGGTGCTCTCTTTGTCCTTCCTGCTCTGCTTTAATGTTGAACTGCACTACGCCTGATGATGCAAATATGATTTGCAAGGTAACAAATCATTCCAAGTTGGTAAAAGTAACTGGTATGGCCTCACATTCACCCCAAAGTAAGTTAAGGTAGCTTCTCAGAGCATGCTGCCTCAAACTTTCCTCCTGTAACAACAGGAGGCAACTGTGAGTGCAGCACAGGCACTGCAAGTAACATGAAGATTTACCAAATGTTATCAAAACAGCCTATGTTCACATATCTTACACACTTTGTGTACAACAATTACTTGTTAACCTAAGGCATATATTTTACCCAGGAATACGCATATAATTATATAGGAAATTTATAAAAGGTACAAGGTACAACCTTCTCCGCTGTCTGAAAATACTGCTTTACGAGGTCTTCCACTCTCAGTGTCATCCCATCAGAAACAGGTCTGTCGAGCAGGTCTCCAAAATTAATATTACTGCCTAAAACAGAAGAGCATAGTGACACTGTTAGCCATCATTCACATAGGAGTTTCCAGCTTGTATTTATTATCCCAATTAAAGTAATAGGAAAAAAGATTAACACAGGCCTCTTAAGAACTGTGGTCCCTTTTATATGTAAAGGCTTATTATTCAAACAATACACTATTGTACGCAAACAGGTAAATTCAACAGATACAACAGTTGTACAAGACAACTACATCTCTAGTAGATAGAAAAGGTTCTTCTACTAAATGTCTGGAATTAGAAGCTGAACGCTACATCCTGAAGGTTGATATAATTGAACTCTGGAAGATCACAACAGGAGGAGAATTGAAAATGCATCAAAGCACAAAGGATGTTTATGAGTAACTCCGTTACTAAAGAAGAAACTGTCCTCCAAAGCATGCTGGTTGGTTTTGAGTAGAAGAGGTTCATGGCTCAATGAAGGTGCCCTGCACTCCCAGGAAACAGGGTAGGAATAACAGAAGACTGACTGTCAGAACCAACTGAGGTTACTGTATGCTGTGAAAAGTAGTCTCAAATGACTGCAGCCTGTTTCTAGCTTTACTGCATGCAAGCACTAAATGCTGTTTTGTTGGCCTTATTATATAAGCAACATTACAAAAGAAACAATAACAACTTCTGAACTATTAAGTCTAAACAACACCCTGCGTTGAACACTAGCGTTATGTACACATGTAAAGGAAATTTTGACTGTTTTATTAGCCACCTAACTTGTGGAAGTTATCAAATAAAGTAACACAGAGAACCATGGCATTTTTTTTAAGTTTCCTTCCTGAAGCCGAGATGCACATTAAGCAGGGAAATGAAAATGTATAGATTAAAGATGGTGAGAGAGCTATCTTGCATTCTGCAAATGTTGATGAGGTTATTTAACTCATCAGAAAAACAAAGCAAAATAAAACAAGAGCAACGCAACATAATTAAAAAACCTTCACTAAAAGAAATTTCCATTTATGAGCCATCATGTTTTGAACTTTACAAAACTGACAATGTAAATAAAAACTGTCAGTGGAATTGGAGTACTTACAATGCACTAATGTGCAGTATTAACAGTTCTTCAGACTCGCTGTACCTTTATTAGTGACTATTACAAATCCACTAATTGGGCAACATTTATGAACCATTTATTAAAAATTCTAGGCACAGTGAGAAAAAGCACAATAGTAACAGCTATTATTTGTTTTGCAAAAATGCTCGAATAGAGACATACCTGGAACATGCTGAAAAGCCGAAAGCACCTCAAACACGTGGCTGATTAGGGCAAACAAAATGCTGCCGTACATTCACACCACACATCAGATTCTATGATTTGGACTTTTTTAAATATAAAAACAACTCTGAAGCACATCCCCCCATTAGCATTTCAGGCGTAAATGAACAAATTACTTACTACATCAATAAAATTAAGAAAAAAGAACACCACCTACGTTTTTCCCTACAGAGTAGGAAAAAAACCAAAGCCAACCATCTCCTTCTGAGAAGTTCCAGAAGCGAGATGTTTTAATTCCTTTCATGGCAATCATCATAGAGTCACGGAATAATTCAGCCTGATATGGGGCTATAGGCAACTCAGTAAGATTTGAGGCCAAAGAGAAATGAATTATTTAGCATTAACTATCATAAAGATCCCGTGATGAGTATCAGAATTTTTAGACAAACCCAGGAATCACTTGGAATAGAACAGAGATCCTTGTGCGGTATTTTACCCTTGAATATGACTATATGTCTTTACTCCTCCTGTAACACATTAGATGGTAGACACCATGGTTTAGTAACGGCTAGGTAGTGAAACAATAGAAGAAAAATGAAAATCAAGGAAAGGGAATGATTCCTTCCTTTCAAATTACCATTTTTTGCTTTTTGCTCACGACGTCTGAAGAAGTGTATGATGTCTTTTGGGTTAGCCACCTTATCCACATATTTCTGGCTAAAACGAAAGATGCTGAATGGCTCAAAGCCGCCTGTATAATCAACCTAAGGGAGGATTGAAAAAATTAAAACATGAAACTAAAGGAAAAAAGAGAAGCCACACAAAGCAAGCAAGCTTGTTATCCTTCAAAGCAAAATTAAAGTAAAAAAAAAATCAGCCTAAAATTAATACTTTATCACGGCATGCAGAATAGCTAATAAGAGCCCAGATTCATAACTTGTTTACTATCATTAAGGAAAGCTTCCTTATATTAGGTTAGGAACCAACACAGGACAACATGACTTAAAAAATAATAATCTTGGTCACCTTACTCAGACCAGCAATGAAGTACACTGATGAACAATCTCATTCTTTACCATACAATGTTGGTTATATCACAGGTTAACAGAGTCAAGGTATTAAAGCAGTTTGTATTTGCCTGTATACAGTAAGAAACTTTATGTATTTATACAACAAGCATGAATTTGCTTTGAAACCTTTCACAGTAACATTTCAAAACAAAACCCAAATGGAACAATGTCTTACTCGTAATCTTATAAGAGGCTTGTCCGGCTGGCGTGGATTTCCTAGGCGTTCTCTTTCTGCATTTTCCAGCATCATTTCAACCTACAAAGAAGGAGGATTTCAGTTCCACTTTACTCTCTTAAAGATGCCTGAACCCTTCAAATATAACTTGCTTATCTTTGAAATACAGCTTAGTCCAGCAGCATCTACATCAGTGACCATTCATACTATTTTACTCTGTAGACACTATCTTTTGCTCGAGTTCCAGTTCTGGGAAAAGCAGAAAGAGTCAAATACAGACCTAAGAACTGAGAGAAATCAATGAAACTGCCTTAGTGACCTGGGCCATTTCACACTGCACAGCCCAGCTCCCAGGGTTTAGGTGCGTGTATTTACAGTGGTTCCAAAGTGCACATCTAACACTGTCCCATTCGCAGGTGGGAGTTTCTACAGAAAGATGATGTAGACCCCCATAAAGCTGCTACAGCCTGCTTTAATTGGTCATCCTGGTCTGGAGGCCAAATCTGCAGTGCATGTCATGGAATTGGCCGCTGGTGGAAACACTGCTTACGTCAGTCTCAAATAATATCAGAAAAGAAATAAGGTTTATCTTCCCCTTTTACAACTACTCACAGATCACCCTCCCTGCTCGCATGCTGTTACCATAAACCATTAGCATTACAAGTTACCTTTTCCATGCAGAATGCTTGTATTGCCTGGGTTACTTTTGGATCGTCAGGATTAAAAAGATCTGGATGATCAGATAGGACAACATCTTCCATGTAGAAAGTTCGCACGCTTTCTAGAGCAATCTTGTGCATTTTCATTTTCTTCCCTTTAACATGCAGCAAACCAATGTGTCTAGGAAGAGAAAGTTCTCTTAAATTTATAACTTCCAGTACAAAAGCTTGTTCTAAATTTATGTTTATTTTACAGGGGCCAAAACTCAAAAGCTATAGCAAGTTCTCAGATACCTACTTCAGGGTTGGCACTGCCAAACTTCAAGCCCATTATATTCAGATTGTGTTTGTTCTTTATACAAGCAGATGTACACAGTTCATGTATTCCAAATTATCTGGGTGTAACCCCTCTTGGATAAGTTACATTTGCTTCAAATGTCAGGTTTAGTTCCACATAAACCAAACTTATTCCAGGCACTGATTCAATCCACTTCATTTGTTATGTCACACCGATGCTAATCCACACTGTAACATAAATCTGTTCATGCTTAACAAAAGTATTTTTCTTTTTATATTTATAAACACAACACACGTAAGGCAAGAGATAAACAAGAAAAGAATAAATAAAAACACACACACTTCTTCACAGCTTCTCCAGGGGACAGAGATGTCACCACCGAACTTCCCGGTTGAGAAACATAGAAATTTTGCTGTTCATTTGGGACTGGAGCTATTTTACACTCATGTTCATGACCCCACACAACAAGATCAATAAAGTCATCTAAAAACTGCTCTGGAATGTAGTTGGTGGCTCCATGTTTGCTCCTGTACAAGAAAAGAGAAGAGTAATTAGAATGGGTGCAGTCATGGGTGAGCACAGGTGGGAAGCGAAGGAGGTGAAAACCAGCAGTATGATTTAAAGTGATAGAGAAGCGCTAGCAAAAATATCTGACATACATTTCACATCAGCGACTCTTCAAGGTTTTTTCCTAATGCAATTATTTCAAGTGTCTGGGTAAACAAAAAGGAAACTTACAGATTTAAACCATAAAGTTAGTTAATTTGCACAGGGAAGGTTTTCAGTAGCATTTTTTCTGTTCTGAATGAAGCTCACCCTTTTCTACTTCCCTCACTAGACCTCCCTTTTCTTTTTAACTGGCTTGCAAAGCTTTCAGTTATCTTCCATGTGAATGCTTTTATAGCACATTTTTTTGTTTTGTTTGTTTGTTTTTTAAATGGTGAGGGAAAAAAAAAGATGAAATAAAAAGATGTAGGACACACCTCCCTCTATCCCTTGACAGAAGATGGAGGAAACAAAGTGTGACAGAGTTCCTTTAGCCTACTGGACAGAGAGCAATACACAGGGTTCCCAGCTCTGTTTGTTTACTACTCCTGCACCATTACTTCCCACATGAGGACTTCATGAAAACTCATGAAAAATTATATTAATGGATGTGGAAAAGAACTCTGCCTGTTCCTACTGACACTGCTGGGAGAAGTGTGCAGGCAACACTACCTATCCTGTCTGAGACATTGTAAAGGATACAAATGCAAGTGAAGACACGGCACTAACAAAATTATAGCTCAAACAAGCATAGAAAATGGCATATGAAGTTTCCTGATCTTTCAGCTGCAACGTGCAGACTTAAGACTTAATTTTACACATATTACATTACCTACCCTCTCTCTTCCCCCTCAACTATGAGATTTTGGGAAGCAATTTCCCAACATCTCCAACTCATTTATTTCAACTCATTTCCCTGATGATTATTCTCTAAGAACAGCTGTAAATATTGCTTTTATTTGGGAAAAATCTTTAAGTCAGCTACTCGCAAGAAGCACAAACCACCACAGCTGACCTTCTCTCCTATGCTTTTCAAAGCAGTTTAATTAAAACAAACAAAACCTCACAAAGTTTAGGTCACCATAACCCATTCAGTACCGGTACCTGTTTTGATGAATCACAAACAAGTTAAACCAACTGTCTTCATCTTCCTTTGGTCTCAGCATAGTTACTTGTTTATTGACAAACATACGATACAACCTCTCGTCTGGAATGGCTCCTGTAGTGGACAAAACAGCACATCATTGTTGTGTGGTATATGTATCACACCAAAATATATCGACTATCAACTCTTGATAGATATCAAGAGGTATATACCAACTCTTCATTTTATAGCATTTTAATTAGCAACCCTGTTACAAAGAGCATAGGGAATACAACTCTGCAGCAAGACCAGATCCTCATTTTCATGAGCTAAAAAGTCTAAGGTATTGTTCTGTTTGGATTCATAATAAAGTATATTTTTTATTTTACTAGACAGGCTTCTGAAAGTAAGACACTGTAACATGAAATCTACCTTTAAATAACTGCTAAAAGCAGTTTTGTTAACTACATCAAGTTTAAAGTCTCTTGGCAGTTTTCTGTGCTGAGCACACTATGGGAAGAATTAAAAATGTGTTTGTTTTTTTTTCTTGTTGATGGAGTAAGTAGTATACTTTGTTGTATGGTAGACTTAAAAAACAGATTCTACCGAGTTCTTAAACATCCGTAGAAATTCTCTAGAAAACAAGAAATAAACCACAAATTCTACAAAGTCTACACTTTCCCACAGAGCAGGAAAAAGACTGCAGCACTTCTGAACTATCTGTCACTGGCTACTTCCTTAATGTTTTTAAGCAAGTAGGGAAAGAAGAGGGAACCAACCACATCCAGACTTAATTCTTATGATAGACTTCAATAAAATCCCATATGGAGTTTGTATCTTTTGTGCATGAGTAAGTGCTCTGTAAATCAGAGAGAGTCAAGAGTGTAGAAAATCCTGGAACAAGTTCAAAAAAAAAAAATCTCCCAAACATTCTCAAACACCAACACCTCCACTTTAGAAAGTCACTGCATTTCCCAATAGCAATTTTGGGCATAAGAAATTCAATTGCTTTTTGAAAACTTTTATACTGTGGTATTAGAACACTCTTTATTAGAACACTCATTATTACCCTTAGAACATCAAGCAAACTCTAGAGTATCTCATCAAACACATGGAATCATGGCCAAATAGGACCTAAGTTACAGCTACAAATGTTGCTTGGAAATTAGTGCTCAAGCATTCACGACTGGACATAAAATAAGGGGAAGTGAGAACCTTAATAGTTAACCTCTCTAAACAGAAAGTGGCCAAACATAATCTTTCAAAGAGGTGAGGGTAAAGGGGAATATGGAAGGGAAAATAAGATGGGACAATTTGAAGATGAAAACCCACCACAGAATCTCTTTATAATCTGCAAAAATGGGACCATGAGATCAAGAGGTTAACATGTTAAAGACACAAACTACGGACACAGCTGGCGCAGCTGCATTTCTCAGCCATAACACTCTCACCGAATTGATACACCTTAACTTACTTTTACTTAGACATCTTGTGTTTGCTGCAGCACAGGATGTTTGTCCCAACTTATTTCAGAGCTATTAAGCTTTGGTAATACCCAAACAGTTGAGCCACAGTCTGGCAGAAAAACACTTACCTAAGCCATACAGAGCAATTTTTGTTCTACCCTTACGCAATAAAATGGGGCTAATATCTATTTTCTCCACAGAAGTTGAACGCCCAAAGTGATTCACCAATCCTGCACAGCTTAAAATATCCAATGCACACAGTGCATCTGCCTGTGGAAAATAGTAAGAAACAAACCTAAAAGCTGTGAACAAGCTATTTAGCCTTTAAAGTCTTAGTGATACAGTCTCAAAAGGGAAAGAGAACATCTTTTCTTAAATATCTTCTGCAGTTGGAAACCTCACCACATGTATTAGCCTTTTTAGTATTTGTTGTAACACAAGCAAAACCTTTTTCCTTACAACTTTTCCCTCATTTTAACAACATGAAATTAAATATTAATCCATTCAGAGAAAAACAAACAAACAAACAAACACAAACAAAACAACACAGAAACCCAGCCAGCATCTCTACAATATTACAGAAAATTATCTGGTTAAGCTAACTACTTCATAGTAAGGCTGAAGTTCAAGTTTTGCTGTTATAACACCCATCCTCTGCTATTTGATATAAAACACAGAATTCTTAACTCAGAATATGCTTTCCAAATGGTCTTTTCTTGTGCTTAGTTTTAGATGTTTACTTTCAAACAATCATTTCAGTTATTGTTAGCTTATCTTCCTTAAAAATAAAAGTTAATGTAATTGAAGACGCACTACAATTGTACACGCAATCAAAGCACAAGCCCAAGTATCAAAATTTCCTTTCCTTAAGAAAAAGGCTTTCAGTCTTCATTGAAATAATTTGTTCTCAGAACTTTCTGAAGGGCTGTCACTTCTTGGTATGAGAACAGATACTGTTCCCAATTATCAAAGTTTATGGAATCTAAGAGATTTAATATGGTCTGTATAGATACCTTAATTTCTTTTAATTCTTTTTAATACCACACTTAAGCTGTTGTCACTAATCAAGAAGACTTCTAAAGAAACACAAAATATTTATGCAAAGAGTGGAGCAACTGACCAAAACTAGCCTGTTTGCCAAGAACTGTATTTCTGTAAAAGCCTGTACTTCTACAATACTGGTTTTGCAACACAGCAGTAGAACTAGGACAATAATTACCCCGGTTGGATCATCATGATTGCCATGAATACTAAAAATCGGAATAGAAATGTTGAGATTTCCATCTTGATAGTTCACCCATGGAAACCTGAACAAAAAGAAGGAAAGTTTAACTTTGCAGATTTAATCTGCAAATCCATGATAATTCCTAATATTCTCTTCAAACTGCTGTCATCACAAATACATGACAGTGGTGCAAATGATTACCTAGAGGCTATGTATAAGTTTAAGCTCCACAGCATAAGAAGATTCTTATTCATTGTCTGGAACTTCCTACTAGGAACACTGTAGCAAACATATACATATATATATATATATATTTAGACTGGGTTGTGCAGCCTTTATTTATACACAAAGAACTGTTTATTCTAGCACAACACTACATTTAAGTTGGTTTACTTGCAGGATACAACCTAGTTTTTACTTGAAATATATAAATTATTACAACACATTCAGAAGTTCCTCAAAAAATATGGTGTCCAGTCCTTTACAGAGTTAAACAGTGAAAGATGATAGATGAAGCGATCCTACCGACTGCCCCATACAAACAAGCCTAAAGCTTCAAAGTTTCAGTCACAGAAGAAAAGCATTCAAAAACAAAATCACAATACATTCACCCCATATGAAAACGAAACGCATGCTGTCATGATTCATAGGAAGGGACTTACTTGCTATATTGAAAATTAACTGCCTGATCACTCAAAATTTCAAAGTGAATAGGACGATCACCCATGCAGTATTTTCTTAGCAACTCTAAACAAGAATGTATTGTTTTCCTGGACGGTTTGTTGTCATGAAAGAGGTCCCCACCTAATAAAACAAAGTCCACCTGTATATAACAAAGAGCTCTATTATTTTAATACAACATTTTGTAGTACTTTGAAAGACCTATAAGCGAATTGATTAAATTAATTCTGTTAAGGAGTTCCACGTATCTCATACCTGGACTTCTAGATAAAATGAGTCTGTGGCTGGAGATATTGGTATTTAATTTTCTCATGAAACAAACATTATATATATATATAATCCCAAACTTTTCCTTTGATGGGCCTGAGGAATTGCTTCATCTTTTCATTGCTACTGTACCAAGGGGAATGAAACCTGTGCCTCTCTCTGCATTACTTTGAGAGCGTACTAATTTCAGCTCAGATTTTGAAACAGCATAGAGAAAAACAAAAGTCAACATTTCAAATAATTTGACTAAGAAATCTGAGAAGCTTTTCAAGCACTACATCTGTTTGTATCTGAATGAAGGAATAATCATTTATTTTAGAAATGTAATTGGTTGCAATATGTATTTGGTTTTAGTAAGGATTACAGCAGAACAAAGCTTTCTGGTTTCTGGCAGGTTCGAACAGGTTTTCCACAGACTCTGCTTTACTTTCTTAAAAGCAATACTTACTTCATTTTTTTGAGCCTGCTCCAGGATTTCATTAAAAGTTACAAATGTGTCATTTCCACGCACTGGGTCCTTCTCCATATAGCCAAGATGAATATCAGTAGCAATCAGTATTTTAAATGTATCTTCATCATCCCTGAATTAAACAGGAGAATTTGTTAGTGGAATACTTCAGAATTTCAACACACTTGATTAAGGTAAGCGGTTCTATCCAAAGTTATCAATTACACAGTAGATTTAGCATAAAATTCTATCAAGATATCCTTCCGGTAATACTCTCAAAGCATTTCACTACATTACTTGCAAATGGCACTTGACCAAACAAACTGGTTTCAAAACAAGGTTATCCCAATCAGTCCACTTTAGTGAAGGGCTGCAGATATCTAACGAAAAACTAAATCATGGAATCACAGAATCATAAAGGTTGGAAGAGAACTTCAGGATCATCTGGTCCAACCATCCCCCTACCACCAATGTCACCCCCTAAACCATGTCCCCAAGCACCAGGCCCAACCTTGCCTTGAACACCCCCAGGGAAGGTGACTCCACCACATCCCTGGGCAATCCATCCCAATGCCTGACTGCTCTTTCTGGGAAGAAACGTCTCCTCATTTCCAACCTGAACCTCCCCTGGCACAACTTGAGGCATTCCCTCTAGTCCTATCATTAGTTATCTGTGAAAAGAGGTCGACCCCCAGCAGCTAACTTTGCAGGTTTTCTGCCTTTAATTTGGGGAACAGACGTTCCATTTCTCTGTTTGCACTGGTAATTATGAAAATATAAAGGAATGTATGATGCTTAGAAGGCCCCGAAGGGGCCTGCAGACACAAATCCACGTCTGAGCTGTTGACTCCTTCCCAACGCACAAAATCCGTGTTATCCAATGTGAAAGAAGAACCGGGCAGAGACAGGAGCTTACTGCGAGCTGAGGGAGCTCATCTTGCTGCCAGCACGCCTCAGCAGAGGGCTCCGGGCACAGCGCAACGAGGCAGGGCAGAGAGCTCCCTTCTGTTTTCACGGATTCTGTGCAAAGCCTGAGGGACGAGAACACAAACGGATTAGAAGGAAGGGCACAGCAAGCTGACTTCACAATTATTCAGTCTTTTACTAAAAATAACAAACCCAAACGCTTGGTCTACCCACTGACGACCGGGCTCGCCGCCCGCCCCCTCACACGGCCGGGGGGCTGAGGGAAACCGAGGGGGGACGAAAAGAGCCGAAGGTGGTCCGAAGGAAGCCGAAAGGAGCCGAAGTGGGCCGAAAAGAGCCGGAAGGAGCCGAAAGGGGGGGGGGGCCGAAAGGGGAGGGGGCCGAAAGGGGGCCGGACGTGCCCTCACCCTCGGCCTAACGCGGGCCCCGAGCCCCTCGCGCCGTCTCCATGGCGCCGAGCACCGCTCTCGCGAGACTTCCCGGCTCGCTCGCCGGCGTGATTGGTCGGTCGGGCGTTCAATCACGCCCGCCGGACCGGAAGGGTTCCTCGCGCAGGTGGGCGCGTAGCCCCGCCCCCTAGGAGGCCGTGCTGGGAGGGGCAGGTGCGCGGGGGAAGCTAAGCGGGGCCGGGCGGGGGGTGAGCGTGGATGGGAGACCTGCCCGGCCTTGTGCGCTGAGGCTGGCGACGCTGCTCTCGGGCAGGGACGAGGAGGACGGGGGTGGGGTGGGAAGGAGGACTCGGACGGGCTCCTGCAAGCTCCAACCGAGCCTCCGAGGAGCTAGGGTGGGTGTTGAGGCCCTCTCTGGGCTGTCCCTGGAGGGCTGTGGTGGCCGGGAGGCAGGGCTGGGGCGGCAAATGGCGGCATCTGGGGCGGCGCTGGCTCTGGGGAGAAGCAGAAACTCTTCTTCAAAATAAAGCGTTTCCTCCAAATCTTGTGTTTATAAGATGCTTGTGGCTTTAGGTAATGAAATACCCACTCAGTCCTGCGCTGTCTGCAGATGGTATAACTTCTAGAATGGGATCATGTGGCATTTTGTAGCATGAGTATAATGGGGAGTTCAATTAGCGCACAAATAACGTATTATAAACATCATTATATCTCTGCTCCTTGCAGATGCTGACTAAAAATGAGTAAAAGCAAGCATACCACTGAAAAAGACGTCGATGAAGGAGATGATGACAGCGATGACCTAGCCGAGTATACGGAGAGCTTTAACCAGCTGGAGCTGCTGGAAACACACAGGCACTTGATTCCTGTGGGCACGCAGAGCTGCTGGTCAGGGCAGTCGGATGACGAAGATGACGAACAAGAGAGAAGCGAGGAATGGTATGAAATGCAAGAAAAAAAGATGGAAAAAAATCCAGAGAAACTGCTACTCTGGGCAGCCGAAAACAATCGGGTAAGGCGTTTATTCAGTGTATCACCAACAGGATTATTAGCCCGAATAGATGTATAGAGTTTCTTCCACGAACAAAAACTTCCCTGTATTCTCCTTTATCTGTCTGAACTACCTTGATCAGGTTTTGCAAGGCACTCTGAAAAGCAGCTTGCTTTTTAGTCCACACACGCAAAAATATTTCTGGGTCAATTAGCTTTCAGAAGAAACACTTTGATTGTAGTTCAAAGCTAAAATAACAGCGCTGTTTTTAAGCTTGTATAAACAAAATTCATGCCAGACTCTTTCTTCAAGGCAAGTAAGCCTCTTAACTGGGGTGGAGAGGGCATATCTGAAATTTTATTTTCTTCAAAGCTACTTGTACAGAGAATGTGTGACTGTTTTCCTATCTCTTTACTGAAAAAATAAAAAAACTTGTATCCCCTAACTTCCAAGAATAAAATGGAGATTCCCGTTAGGTAGCTTATTACACCCATGTGTACGTTTATTTTTATTGATTGCCTTTGTTATACATACACGATCCACATGTAGTTTTGTGGAGGCATGTGTTTCTTCACAGCGAATGGGGAGGCACTGCAGCTAAATGCCCAAAGCTAGGCAGGGCAAACCATGGTTGTGTGTTTTTGTGCCAGTCTGAGCTGTATCTCTGTTTATTTTAAGTAACCATAACTGGTTTCATCTTAATTTTGTGTTACGTAGTCCTGAGACAGAGAGAAACTGCTTTTTCCTAAAACATCTAAAGTTTGGTAGAACAGCAGAAGCAATACATCTTGTTTTTAGAGATTTATAATAAATGACCCGTTTCACTTTAATAGCTGAGTACAGTGAGGAGGCTCCTTTCCGAGAAGCTGGCCCCCATTAACGCCCGTGATGAAGACCAATACACTCCTCTCCATCGAGCTGCCTACAGCGGGCACTTGGACATGGCACGGGAATTGGTTGCCCAAGGGGCGGATGTTCACGCGCAGACGGTGGATGGCTGGACGCCCCTGCACAGCGCGTGCAAGTGGAACAACACAAAAGTGGCCTCGTTCCTACTTCAGCAGGGCGCAGACATCAACGCCCAGACAAACGGCTTGCTGACACCATTGCATATTGCTGCAGGGAACAAAAACAGCAGAGAAACCCTTGAGCTTCTGCTGATGAATCGCTATGTGAAAGCAGACCTGAAAAATAATCTGGATGAAACTGCCCTCGACATCGCTAGGAGGACTGATGTATATCACTACCTGTTTGAAATAGTAGAAGACTGCATAAATGCTGTGACCCCTTAAAAGTTGTGGTTAGAATTGTGAACCTGGGTTTTCCTACCTCTTGTCTGTCACGCAGCGTTCTGCATGCTTGTCAGTGGTGGTCTGTCCCTTCGCAACGAGGCTTCCAGTTAAGATACTTGGATGTTCTTCAGTCTGGTTACTTTCTGCAACTCAACTCAGTGGTTTCCCTCATGCTTTGAAATGTTATTTCTGTTATCAAGGTATTCAGAAAGTCTCAGTGATTTCAGTAATTTCAGTGAGTCTGTTTAATTAGCGCAAATTTGAAGGGAGCTTTGTGATTGGTCCAAAACAATGTCAAAGCAAGAGGGAAAACTGGACTATTTATGTGAAAGAATTCAGGCTTGGTTATACAAAATTTATTACAGCTCAAGAGAAAATTATTTTTTCAGAAATTTAATTTTTTAAAAAATTGCATGAAAGCTCAGTATGAATGTAACTTATTTGGGTGATACACAAAATGCTGTGATCTGTTGTAAGGCCTATTATAAAATAAAACACTCAACCCTACATATTTCATTGTCGTATTTTTAATTGAAAGCTCAATAACCAGTGTGATTGCCTGTTCATAAATCAAAAGAATTATTCCCAGGAAATTCAACCATTTGAGGATGAACAGCCAACAGACTTGTGCCTCATTAGTTACAGCTAGTATTGCTAATTCTAGCCAGTCAAATCTGTTAAACCTTTTGGATCCCAAACTCAGATTTTATTCCCATGATTTAACCAAATTGAAGTTGGGGGAGTGTGGGTTGGTTGGTTGGTTTCGAGATTTTGAGGCTGTTAAAATACACTTGAGCGCAGCTTCTCTCTGCAATCATGCAAACTAGAATCTCACTGGTTTACAATGAAGGATTGGGACTCTTTACCTGAGGTGTTCCTACCAAGTCTTAGCACTGAGTGCTATTTGGTTTAACTAACAGGAAAAATGGTAAATAATGCTCTGTTTTCACAAGAGGTATTGTAATTTGCTTCTTCTGTTTGACAGTTCAGCCCTTCTAACAAGACAGCTGTAAGAAAACATCTTGTCCTGTGCAGACACTTTACTGAGTGATCCCAAGCTCCTTCCAGACACCACTAACAGGTCTGAAGCACACTTGTAGCAGCAACAGCAAGGCTGGAATATGTCAGCCTTTGTTCTCTGAGGCATTTATTTGGTCCTCTGATCAAGCATCCTTGGAGGGCATCTCCATCACCCTGGCTTTCTTGAAGCCCTGTTTTGCACTTCTGTTAAAAAATAGACAACTGCCTTTGAAATAGGAATTGTACAAAGTAACTTTTAATGCTTATTATTTTGAAAGCTTGGTTTCAGGATATTTGTGAAAGGCATATACTATGAAACACACTAAGGAAAAACAGATTATGTTGTGCATTGGTTTAAGCAGACATTGCTTTATCTTACAGATTCTTACTTCCACCTGTATGGAAAGTTTTGGCTTCAAGAAAGCAGTCACAGGTCAAATCTCCCTGCTGGGCGAGTGGGACAGCTTGCTGGTATGCTCATCTGCTGCTATCCAGTAGCACTCTGCTTGTTGTGGTACCTGCCAACTGCTCTTCTTCATAACATGCACATAGCAGCAAGATCAGTGGAATCAAAATGCCACCTCAGTCCTATTTAAGTTTCAAGATGCCTTATTTTACAAAAAGTGCTATTAATATCAAGCCAATGCTCCTACAAGTTGATCTGCTTCATTGCCCCCAGTCAAGCTGCATCCTTCTGTCTTTAACAGTGTGAAGAGCGACATAAGATGTGACATCCTTTTAAAAGGCAGAGCAGTGGCAACACTTTTTAGGGACACAAAGCACTAGAGATGCGTGTGCATACCAGCATGTAACGCTGACTGTCCCCATGAGTGATGTTTAACGATGTACCACGTACAGCCTGCGCTGTGCCCAGTGGCGGCATGAGGTAACCCGGGGTCTCGTCACAGCGACCTCACGGCGTCTTTGCACCGAGGTCTCATCCATTATTTTTTTTTACTAAAAAGAACCGGAGATAAAAGGCCAAAGGTCTTTTTTAGGTCAAAGTGGAAGGGCCACAACACACCGGCGCTGTGACAGAAGGAAGAAAGAGGCGGCACAGCCCGGAACAGAACATCGCCGCCAGGTGCGCGGGGCAGCCACAAGATGGCGCCGGGCAGCCGCTGGCGGGGCACAGCCCGCCCGTCCCCGCCCGTCCCCGCTCCTGTGGCAACGGAGCCGCGCGGCTCGCACCCGTCCGGGCACGGTGGCCATGAAGGCGGCGAGCGGCGAGCAGGCGGCGGAGGAGGCCGAGGAGACGGGCAGCGATGACCGCGGCGAGGCGGCGAGAGGCGGGCAGCCCTGTGAGCGCGGCGGCCCCCGGCTTGCCTCACCGTCCGCTGCGCCCGGGCAGCCCCTTCCGTGCCCCTTTCCCCGTCTCAGGGTCCCTTTCCCGGCTACTCTGGGCACCACTGGGGTGGGCTCCGGCTTCATCCTGAGGGATTCTGCCCTGTCATGGGTCTCCAGAAAGCCCTGGAGGGTGGGGAGAGGGAAGCAAGGCGCCGCATCCCTCCCCAGGCTTCCTCCGTGGCGGCCCCACGCAGCCCTGCACCGCTGGGTGCTGCCTTCTTTTAGGGGTAACCTGCTGTGAGGTGTCCCCTTCAGCAAGGACATCTTGGGGGCTGCCTCCAGCTCCCCTCGGCAGCACTCTGCTCCAACTTGGGCTGCTCATGGAGGGACCCCATCGCCCCTTCTCCCAGGTTCCTGGCAGTTGCCTTGGTTCGCTGCCATGGATTTCACCTCCCTTGGTATCCTCCAGTGCTCCCCTTTTCGGTACCCGCTGAGGAATCCCTTTTGGGGCTGGGCATGCCTGAACACTATGTCTGTAAATTTGTCTTAACCTGTATGAAGGATAAAAGTAGAACAGGACAGGATGAAATTACATTCAGCAAAGCATATTGACATTGGGGTGGGAGGCATGGGTAAAATAACTGGTTCTTTTGTAATGTTTTGCTAACAGGGAAGAAATTTGTGTATGTTGAGCCATCTAGGAGAGTTAAAGAAATCCTTCAAGAAGAGCTTTATTTTCAGAAAGAAGAATACCACATTAAACATCCAGCTGCAGGTAATCCTCCTTACAAGCAAATGAAAAGTGTTTGTCAGGGCAAATGAAACAGAAGGCATTTTGAAAACTGGCAAAATGATTGATTAAAACAAACAACCCCACAAAAAACAAACAAACAAACAAAAAACAGCATGGAACATTTATGTAATGATCTGGAGAACATTTATAAATAGAAGAATTGCATTTTTTTTCCTGAAATTCTGAGGAACATAATTATTGAGAACATGTAATTCAATTTGATCTATCAGTTTAATAAAACAGTAACAAATACCAAGTGCTAGGGAGGTTTATTACATCTTTCTTTGAAAGAGGTGCTGTAGTTATTTGAATACTTCATCCAGTTCTGAAGTTGGTGTTGAAAAGAAGAAGTTGGGGTAAGAATGAGTAAGGTTAAATAAAGGACAGGAGAATAATGAAGGCAATTAAAAAATCAGTCTGTTCAGGCAGTTTGAAGGTTATGGAACTACTTGACGATAGTAGGCAAATGAGGAAATGGAAGTCTAAGGTGTTTGGTCTAGATAAGAAACTTAATTCTGAGAACTGGAGGTAAAAATTAGAAAATCGGAATAGGAATAATTAGCATTTTTTAACAGAAAAAGCCTAATGGTGGAACAATTTAACAAAGATCAATTCGATTCTCCATTTTAATACATATTTAAAATATTTTCTATGTAAACAGCCCTAGTCCAAGCTCATTTGCTAGTCATCATGCAGAAATGAGTATAAAGCCATGTGACCCATGTAGGACATAACTTACGTCGTGGTGGTTCTCTCTTGCAGCCATAAGATTTATTAATTTAATTGTAGAAAATTATTTTTTTTCAGAAATTTGCAATATTTAAGGATAGGACAGCTTATCTGTTTGACTGCCAGGTCTGACTGTCTCTACTGGTCAAGCTGCTGTACCTCAGTAGGAGCCTCTCTGTAAAGTCCGCTGAATGAAGCTGGGTATTGCACAGCTTCCCTCATCAGTTTGTTCTAGTGGTTGGCGTGTTAAAAAAATCATGCCTGATTAATAACACAGCGTTCACTGCAGGCTACACAAGTAGAAAAGGTGACTGTTAAATGAAGCTAATTTATACTTCTTTTGAGCCGAGTTAGGATTTACATATATTGTGTATTTTCACTTCTTTGAAGAAAACATTTCTCTAGCTGTATGCTTGTAAGTATATTTCTGTCTGGACACAGCCTCTCTTCATGTTTTGGTAGGGCTTTTAAGAACCTTCCTGTTGAAAAATCCCTTAGCAACCCCACCTGCAAGGGGTGTTCTGTGATTCTGTATCCTCTTAAAGCAAGAAAGAACATACACATGAATTAAGGGGACTGCAAAACCTCAGTTTTTGGGGATACTTTAGGCTTCAGTGTGGTGGAAATTGACTGAAAAGTCTTAGTAGGAGGACTTTTTGTCCAGGGGTGTAGTGATAGGGCAAGGACTAATGTATTTAAACTAAAAGAGCAGAGAGCTAAGAGAGCAGATTAGATGTAAGGAAGAAACTCTGCTCAGAGGGTGGTGAGGCCCTGGCACAGATTGCCCAGAGAAGCTGTGGATGCCCCATCCCTGAAGGTGTTCAAGGCCAAGCTGGGTGGGGCTTGACCAATGTTTTACCTCCCCTTTTAAAATGTAAATACCAAATCTGGTCATGTTATTTCAGTATTTGTATCATTAGTAGCCTGGAGAGAAAGAGAGAGAATCATCTACTTATTTTTACTTCTCTACTAACGTCTAGAGCTAACATTAAGACAGGAATGTTGAACTATTTGCCAACTGTTACTCCTAAATCTGTAACACATGAATATGTATTTCATCTTTTGAATATATAATATATAATTAATGGTTTGCTCCATAATACAATTGTTGTTCTGTAGCCTTGCATTCTTTTCAACAGAGAAAATCTATTCCTTTGTTACATTAAGCTGCGTTTTGTTGGAATAGGCCCGCCGTTATCTTTCTTAATCATTACACCCTCCACAAATGTGGCAAGGGTAATTTAGCCTTTATATCCAAATCTGGAAAATTTTGAAAAAAAAAAAAGTTTTTCTGTTTTCTCTTTTGTGGGATTAAGGCCCAAGTGTGGATTTACTTCAAATGAATTTCAGACAATTGGATTCACAGATGAAATTGTACAAAAGTTAGGTGATGTAATTGGTATCAGGTTTAAAGACCACTTGAACCTGCAATTGCATTTCTCTGGTTAGGCTCCTTAGGCAATAACAGCACAAAGGCAAATGAACTACTTATGTAAGCTCTGTTTATAGTAAATGGAGAAAAAAAAGTCATTTTGAAAACACAATTCTTGTCCTAGATACCTACCTTTGCATGAGTCATGCTGTCTAAGTGCCTGTTCTGTGCCCAGTGACTAAAGGGAACCTGGGCAAGTAGCTGGGTTGCAGACGTTAACATTGGTTTGCTCAATCAGCTCCTGTGGCTGATGTTACTAAGAGCTTAACACACCTATATTGGACTGCATCCATCTGCCAAAATAGGAAGGTTTCAATTTGATCATATGAGTGGGTGCTACAGAATATACTCTCATCATTTCTGGAGATCCTCTCAATTAAATGCATGTTACAAAGGCTTAAAGTACTTCAGATAAAACAGAACCACCAAAAATATTTGTCAGGGGAATGTATAAAATCTGTGTATAAGAAGTTCAGCGTATAATGGTATGTAGAGCACAATTGTTACAAGCTACGCTTCCTGTAATAATGCTATGTATAATAAGTTAAATTAGATGTCGGTGTGCAAATTACTCAGCAAGAGCCTGGTTCCTTTTTCATTAGTATACATCTAGAGAATTAGAGATGTTCCACAAGTGGCTAGGGCTTTGATTAAAAACTCTCAGGTTGGAGAGTTACTGATTTACAGTTTAGATGATTCGTAAGCTTACTGTTTTACATAAATTAGACAACTGGTAAATTGTAACCTTTCTACAAAATAACAGACAACAAAAAAGTAGTTTTTTGTTTTGTTCTGCTATCACTTTTATGAGGCCGTTTGGTATTCCAGTATGACCAATAAACTGGTTGCATTTAAGTATTACTGCTGTTTCTTATACATCATAGATCAGCTACATCAGTTAGCCTAGTAGTCCTAAGCTGTTCCACAGACACTAAGGAGTGACATACACCTTTAGCAGTCCTAATTCCTCTCTGAAGATGTCAGTCTGATTTTTCATTAATTATGGAGGATGATGATAGTGTTCTCCCTGTTTGTACTGTACTGACCAAAGGGACTGTCTTGTAAATGTTACATTCATCTAGAACAAGTTGAATTAATCAGTTGTAACAGGATTGTTTTAACAAATTATTAACAGTGGCTCTGGAAGGAATT
This sequence comes from Oxyura jamaicensis, assembly GCF_011077185.1. NCBI lineage: Eukaryota > Metazoa > Chordata > Aves > Anseriformes > Anatidae > Oxyura > Oxyura jamaicensis. Next base: position 193,647,733 of record NC_048893.1, on the reverse strand, counting down.
TGGAGTCTGAAAAAGAATTTCTCCATTGGAGGCCTAAAACCAGCACTGCAGAACAGAAATGGTTTACTCTTACAGCCTCAGTTCTACTCAAGGCATGCAGGAATGAAAAGTAAGAGCCAACAATAAGAAACTTTCGCTATAACACCTCACTTTAAAGTTGCAGGATAATACTATTTTGTAATTCAAAGATATCTCACTGGACTGCATATCTGTTTTGCTCAATGTTATTTTTCCATGAAATGACCTATATGGCCTTAGAGTAATCACAGCTGGGCATCTTCCTGCAGGGCTAACCCACCTTTATTAAGTAGCCAACAGACTTGAAATCTTTGCATAAGAAACCTATTTAGGATTGCTGTGTTGACTCACCTTGTTTAATATTCTGAAACCTTCTGTGAATGTGGGGAATAATCGCTTCTTTCCTATGAACGAGTGGTGAGTGTTGGTTACATGTAGGTAATGAGCCTTACTTCCCCTTCACATTCAGCCTTAATCAATTCAAATGCTTGGAAAAGCCCTTCTCCATCATGTCTCCTGAAAGGAGATTGATCTAGGTACCATTTTAGGCATTTTCACATTTGCCTGCTTTTGCATAGCAAATTGCCATTTGCAGTTGGTGCTCTGGGGCACATATTTCTTCCTTTGCAGTCGCTGGAATGTGGCTTTTGTGGAATGGACCTGTACCCTATGAGCTGGTAGTTTTCAGCTGTCTTCTCAATGCGTCCATCTTCTCTTTTTTGCTGGAATGTGTTAACTTTGTAGTAGGAAGTGAGAGCTTCCAACCCTGAGGAAGCAGAGTTCGTCAGCTTTATAAGAATATTATTAGTGCCATAAGGTTGCAGAATATACGAACTCAGCGTATTGGCAATTAGATGAAGCTACTTGTCATGTTCTCAGGGGCTAGTAGTTTAAAAATACAGCTAGCTGCATGAGTTTTATATCAGCACCTCTTTCTTGCTCTCTTGATCTGAGCTCTGGAGATACTGGCACCTTAAAAATTAGCTGCTTTTGCCCATAAATGATTGACTAGCACAAATTAGTCTTCCAAATCTGTTTTGATGTGTCAAACATTAAAATGACCGTGTATGGAAATGTAGACCTGTATTTATAAGATTTTGAAGTTCTGGTTGGATAGGGAATTATTTTCTCTTTATAGTTGTTTCTATTCACATAGCTTCACACTGCTTTTTCACCTGTTGTAGTTGCCAAATCTGAGCCGTATTTCCGTTAGTGAAGGTGTCATGATCCAAAAACTACAGAATGTTTCTGATGACAAGAAGGTACTACTGTGAAATTTGACATTTTTATAGGTTTCTCTGTTGCAGAGTGATTGTAAGTTCCAGCAGAAGATCATAATACATAGTTGAAGAGATGCCTTAACATTCCTTATGCTGAATCTATGCATAAACCCAGCAGTTCTAGGCCAAGAGTTTGTGATTCAATTTCTAGCCTGATTTAATAAAATGTTAACATCAATAAGCCTGTGATGTCTCTATTTATGTAAGAGTTATCGTAGTGTTAAAGAAGATGGAGGCAGCCTGGAACCTGAAACAACCTGTCACTTAACTCTCACTTGTAACCGTTATTACTGTGAGGTAATACCAAATGATCATCATCTGGTATTTATTGCATTATCACAGAACTTCAGAAACAGTCCTAGATCCTTCTAGGTACTGTACAAAAGCAGGACAAAAGATGGCTTCAAAAGGTCATGGGTGAGTTGGAGAGGTACCGGAGGGCTGGCAGAAGGAAATGGCACTTCTGTCTTCGGGAAGGGCTGGACAGGAGACTCAGGCACCTACTAGCTGGTTAGCTTTCCCCTCAGTCCCTGGGCAGATGATGAAACAAATAATTTTGGACATCATTTCCAAACATAGGAAGGACAGAAGGTGGGTGGGAGTAGCCAGCAATGATTTACAAAGGGGAAATTGTATTTAACCACCCCAATACCCTTCTGCAACAAGATGATTTGCGTGGTGGACAAGGGGAGAGCAGGTGATGTTGTTTTCTTTGACTTTAACAAAGCTTCTTGACACTCTGCTCCAACATCCTCACAGACAAACTGATGAAGTTACAGATTATATGAATGGGTAAGGAGGTGGATTGAAAACTGGTGACCAGCCAGGCTCCCAAGGTTGTGATGAGGAGCATGAAATCCAGCTGGAGGAGAGTCACTAACTGAGAAGCCCAGGGGTTGACTCTCTTTAACATCTTCATTAGTGACCTGAACAACGGGATGGAATTCACCCTCAGCAAGCTTGCGGAGAGTACAAAATGGAGAGGAGTGTTTGATACACCAGATGGGCGTGCAACTGTTTGGAAGGAATTCAACAGGCTGCAGAACTGGGCAGAGAAGAACTTCATGAACTTCAACCCAGAGACATGCCACATCCTGCACCTGGGGAGGAATAATCCTCTGCACCATTACAAGCTGGAGATTTACAGGCTAGAGAGCAGCTTGGCAGAATTGGCATCCTGCTAGATGAGCTGCCTTCCAGCCTGTGAATCTCCAGCCTGAGGGAGGTGATCCTTCTCTCTGCTCAGCACTGGCGAGATAATCTGGAAGGCTGTGTCCAGTTCTAGAGACATGCTGGAACAAGTCCAGAAAATAGTCATAAGAACGATGGTGGCGATTGGCGGAGCAGAGCCTGGCTGGAGGCCTGTGACTAGCGGTGTTCCCCAGGGTGCGGTGCTGGGTCCGGTCTTGTTCAACATCTTCATTGACGACCTTGATGAGGGAATAGTGTCTGCCCTCAGCAAGTACACCGACGACACAAAGCTGGGAGGAGTGGCTGACACGCCAGAAGGCTGTGCTGCCATTCAGCAAGACCTGGACCAGATGGAGAGATGGGCAGGAAGAAACCAAATGATATTTAATAAGAGCAAGTGTAGAGTCCTGCACCTGAGAGGAAACAACTGGAAGTATCAGTACAGGCTGGGGGACGACCTGCTGGAGAGGAGCTCTGAGGAGAAGGACATGGGGGTCCTGGTGGACGACAGGTTGACCATGAGCCAGCAGTGTGCCCTGGTGGCCAAGAGGGCTAATGGGATCCTGGCGTGCATTAAAAGGAGTGTGGCCAGCAGGTCGAGGGAGGTGGTCCTCCATCTCTACTCTGCCCTGGTCAGGTGTCACCTGGAGTACTGTGTCCAGTTCTGGGCTCCCTGGTACAAAAAAGACAGGGACCTCCTGGAAAGAGTGCAGCAGAGGGCCACAAAGATGATACGGGGCCTGGAGCATCTTTCCTATGAGGACAGGCTGAGAGACCTGGGTCTGTTCAGCCTGGAGAAGAGGAGACTGAGAGGGGATCTCATCAATGTGTATAAATACCTGAGGTGTGGGAGACAGAAGGATGTAGCTAACCTCTTCTCAGTGGTTTGTGGGGATAAGACAAGGGGCAACGGCTGCAAGATGGAGCACAGGAAGTTCCACACCGACATGAGAAAAACTTCTTCACGGTGAGGGTGACGGAGCACTGGGACAGGCTGCCCAGGGAGGTTGTGGAGTCTCCTCTGGAGATATTCAAGGCCCGTCTGGACACCTACCTGGGCAGCCTGCTCTGAGGAACCTGCTTTGGCAGGGGGGTTGGACCCGATGATCTTTCGAGGTCTCTTCCAATCCCTACAATTCTGTGATTCTGTGATTAAGGGATGTCACTGAGGAAATGCTGCGAGAGCTGTTTGAGGTCTAAGAACCGCTAAGAGATGAGATCCAGCTCAACAAGTGAGGCAGTAGCTCTGTTTGTACAGAACCTAAAAGGATCCATGATTGTTTCTTAAGTGCTGTGATAATACAAGGACTACACAGTAACGATTGCCAGCAGGCTGGCCAACCTAGGGAGAGCTATATTCAGAAGTAACAGGGGAGGGAGATGATGACCCACAATCAAACGAGGCTGGTGAGCATGATATTTTCTGTCTTTACATTTAGCAATCTAAATTAATGATCAGTCTATGCCACATTTATAAAATAAGCCTAGCACATTCTTTTCCAAATTAGTAATACTTAGCACACTACAGTTTTCATTGTCAGAATTCCTACCAGACATCCATCCTGCAATAAGATAACAAGTGCTACTATCTTTTTGAAGGAGGAAACTGTTTTGTATAATGGAAAAAATTAACTGATGGATAATTTAAGATCAGAGTTGAAACGTTCTTTGTTCCTACTGCCACCTCAAACTGATGATTCATGTCACTCCTAAGACATTCATGTGATCCTAAGAGGTGGAGATGGAATTTCTCTGTGGGACTCTGAGATTCTAAGGAAGGATCTGAATATTGTTAAGAAAATAATATTTTCTTATTCAGAAATATTATATTATTCAGATATTATTCAATATCTGAATATTGTTAAGAAAAGAGCCTCAGTGACAACTTTATGAAACTAGACTTTCTGTTTGTTTGCTTTTTTTATGGTTATCTGTGAATGAAAAGGGACGTTTGTTTTTTGATTGCCTGGAAGTCTTCTCAAACACTAAAAAATTGGTTTTATTTTGGTATCAGTGATAAGGGGAAAAAAAAAAAAAAAAACCTTAGTTGGCTTGAAGGTAACAATTTTCAGCATTTATATTTGACTTCTAAATAATAAAAATATTGGCACTGAAAATTGCCCCTGAGGCGCTAGAGGATTTGCGGCTTTTGAAAACATTATTTTTAGTTTTGAGATGCAAATTTGATCATGAACCACACAATGATATTTCAGAAGCACTGGGTTATCAGATAGAGGCTTTGATTAACTTTGCTGCATCTCCCTTCTGCTCCTTGCTTCATTTTTATTCAAGCTTCCTCTGCCTGTTTTCTCAATCTTAGTCATTATTTTCTTTGTGATCTTATTTTAAAACTTGCCAAATGAAAACACTTTGTGGGTTCAGCACAGATTTCAGATTTCTGCACAACCTCAGTTTTGCTACGACAAAAACAGATCTGTGAAATTCGTTGATGCCTTTGCTTTTTCATGCAACCTTGTACAATGGAGAAATGTCTTTTAGATCTTTTCTACTGAATATGTTGTTATTTCAGTTATGATTATAATTTTTTTTAATGCCTCTCATCTTACATTGAATCAAACTAAGCAATTTGTTTAAATATAATGTCATAGCAATACTATCAATATTACTACGATATTTATAATAATTCATTAAACTGTTTTTCTGCTAATCTAAATTAACTGTACTCATATTTTATCAGGCATTTTTTATCCTCTAACTCTTCAGCTGCCCTTTTCTGTTATTTTTTTATTTATTTTTCAAAACTAAACACTGCTGTTTTGAAAGACAACAGCTAGCATTGCTTCCACATATTGAGTCAGTTCAAGCACTGTCGTCTTTCAGCAGCTACGTCTGCACTATCAAGTAATAAGGCACAGTAGGAGGGGTTCAACAGATTAAAGCAACTGGTGGTGAGGGCCCCAAAACTATGTGTTTTAGGAGATTTACTTCAAATGAGAGCCAGGCTTGTCCCCTGGACTGCAACATTGCTTCGGTGGTTGAGGTTCAAAGATGTGTGAAGAAAAGCTGTACCACAAACCCGTGCACTCGGGCCTGTGGGATGCTCTCTGGGTAAAATGAGAGCATCAGAGCATTCCCCTGGGAGCAGGCGTTTGCCTGCTCTGTACAGATGGCCGTGAGTCACTGCCCCTGCAACGGGTGCTGCTTACGATGCAGTCCAGTACTTCAGAAAACAAGACAGATTGAAATCCATGATAACTGCTAACCCCCAGAGCCAAACTCCAACTTGCTGGTATACACACACGTGTCAAATTATCTGAGGATCGTGTGGTTTTGGCAGGAAAGTTTTCTGCTCTGATTTTGGTTCTGATCTACACTGGTGACCAAAGATATGTGCTGCACTGGAAGGTAGAAGAGATGGGATCCTTCCTCCACGGTGTGCACAACACATCTGTTCGTGCCCGTGCCTTGTCCTGGAAACATCAACTTCACATAGTTTCAGTGCAGTGCTGCTCAGCCACAAATAGATCTGTATAGCCAGGCAGAATATTTTAACATCACATTTGCTGCGTGTGCAGTCACGTGGGCTTGTCTGTTCAGAAGCTGTTCATCCAACGAGGCAGGCATCAGCTTTCAACTCAATCTTTTATCTCTAGTCATATTTCAGAATTGTAAACTTCCAAGCAGAAAGATCCTAATTCTAACATGAAACATTAGTTAATCAAACTACAGGCATTTAATTTTTATACTAAAATACAGCAAGCAATTTATACAGAACATTTATCGCTTTTTCACACAAGATTTAGGGCCTTACCTGGCAGAAGCTTGCATCAAGACTACAGTGACTGTTTATGGTAAGAGATTTCAAAGTCATTCTTAAGTGTCATTTTGGTATCAGGTAGTTTCTGCCACTCCTTGAAGCTGGTCACATTTTTTTTAGGATAAAAAAACACCTGCATGGGTTTTCCCTGGTTGATAGAACATCTGACTTGATAGCTGTGGCTGAAAATAAATCATCCTTTGGTACCTTTTAAACCATGTTTTCAAGACAGATGACAAGTAACTTCATAGAGTCTTCTAGGCCTAAATACTTCTCAGATGTGACAAAACAGAGTGAGTCAGAGGACAAGAGGAAGCCAGCTGGGAAGCTCTAGGCAAAAACATTAACTGCTGTTAAAAATTGCAAACATTTAGCCTTCAAATAAGCAAAATGTATTTTATTTTGCAACAGCCTCATTACTAACAGACAGCATTTTATTTTAAATTCCTGTCTATCACCAACAGTGGAGCTTACTGCCGTTTCCATGGAGTGGTTCAATCACAGATCTCCCAATTTGTGTATACTGTACCGAGAAGTCTGTGTGGTCCTTGGGCCACAGAGCGACAGCCTGGGCTGGTTGACCTCCAAAAGCAGACAAGATCAGGTCTGTTTCCTCTGGAATATCTGCAGGCCTCTGGTAATGCCACTTGGCCTTCATCACATTGTACTTCCCATCAGTGTCTGTGGGTATGTTTCCCAAGTCAGACTGAACAAAGCTGCTTGAAAAAACGCTCTTTATGAAAAAGAAATTTTGTAAAGAAAAGTGCTGCTCTAGTTCCCACATCCCTAGCTCTGGTTGAGGTGCAATTTGTGAACGAAAGAGTGCAAGGGACATAGTCATGTTTTTTTTTTTTCTTTGTTTTTGTTTTGTTCAAAGTTGTCACTACTTGGCTTGTAAGAACTTCCATTTGAGTTGTCCTGAAACATTTCATAAAGCCTGAATGAAAGAAAATGTTGTTGACTTCACTATGTGCAGGATTGGGCCTGGCATGATCAACGGATTCTACTTGGCTGGGCTGTGGAACTGGAATGGCTTACCAACAAATCTGCAAGACCAGAAAGGAAAACTTGATTAGGCAAGTAAAATCTGGTTCAGCTTCCTCCAAACTCATATATCAAATTTATGTTCTTGAAGGAAAACAGCTGCCATTGCGGCTCATACAATCAAATTTATTGGGTGAATCATAATTCCACAGAAGTCAGTTGAGCTCTCCCACTGATTTTTATGGGTCCCAAATTTCTCACATTATCAGCAGAAGCAGCTAAAGAAACAAAATTATTTACAGTAGAGTTGTTGACCACTTTGAATCTTTCATTAAATCAGGCTAGGGATTGTGTTCATTTTAGGTAGCGTTCATTGTATTGGATGGGTTCTGGCCTGAGTGATTCCAAGTACAGCTCATGCACTCAAATAATTTGAGTCTGTTAGCGAGGTATTTCTACATGCTTGCAGTTTTCTAAAATAATTTTCCCAGATCCCCATTTTGTGACTAAAATCAGTGTTGTTTGTCAAGGCAGCTCCTATGTTTATTGCATTATTGTTTTATTTTGCTACTGTTGGCTAGCACACTATATTGAAGACAATACTAAATTAGAAAAGGGGATTTTCATACTGGTTTGAACAACTTCAGAGAGGACTGGAGAAGCTTGGACTGAGCCAGCGGAAATCTTGGGGAATTCAGCAAGGAGAAATATAAAGTTCTGTATGTACAACAGAAAAGCCCCGTGCACTGGTACAGTCTGGGAACTGACTGGCTGATAAACAACCACGCTGTGAAGGACCAGGTGAACAGCAAGTAAAATGCAAGCCAACAGTGAGCCCTCCTTGAAAGGAAAGCAAGCCATATGCTGGGCAACATCAGGTATATGTGCAGCAGCTTGAGGAAAGTCCTTGTCCCCCTGCACTCAGCACTGGTGAGGAGACACCCGGTATATTGTGTCCACTTTCCAGCCTCCCAGTTCGAGGTGGAAGTTGAGAATGTGGAGAAGGTCCAGTGGAAGGCTACCAAGGGGTCCTACAGCACACAAACTGACATTGAGGGAGGTGGTCTTGTTTAGTCTTGTGGAAAGGAGGCAAAGGGATGATTTAACAGCAGCCAATAACTAGCTACCTGGAGGTGTTATGAAGATGATGGAGCAGTTCTGTCCTTGGATATAACAAGGGGCCTTAACAGACAGAAATTACAGGCTGGCAAGTTCAGTGTTGAACAGTAGGAAAAAAATCTTGACCAAGAGGGTGGCACAGCACTGGGATAGGCTGTCAGAGGTGTTGTGGCATCTCTGTCCTTGAATATTTTCAACTTCTTGCTGCTAGTCAAGCCAGCACCTACGTGACCAATGTAGCTGGTGCTGGCAGTGGTCCTCCTCTGAGATGGAGGGTGGAGTAGTGACCTCCAGAAATCCCTTCCAACCAGCACTGGGAGTTACAGCAGAGGCAGTAAAATGCTTGCTGTAACCACAGCTGTTTTTTTGTTGTTGTTTGTTTGTTTGTTTTTGAGTGCTTAGATCATGGGCAATGGAGGTCTGCAAGTGTTTTCATGTACAATTAATAAGTTTATGGACTCACATGACCTAGTTGCTAATCTAACAGCGACCTCACATGCAATCACTCAGCATTTTGTGGCATAAATGGGCTTGAATTGCTTTCTTTTCTAACACAGAGACGAGTCACAGAGTCTTGACCTATGTGGTATGGAAACGCTGTGCTGCTACCCAAATTGTCAGCAAGAATCTATGCCCGGTGTACCTTCGCTGTCCTCGGTGGATGAGTATGAGAGGTCCTTGGATCTATAGCTGTGGGTACAAAAATGCACAGAGACAGAGCTGGCTCCAGCTCTGTGCAAACATTCTCTGAGCTGTGTGAATCAACAAAATCGTGGTTCGCTGAAACAAATGACTGGGGAAAACATCTCAGGGCTATCTGATAAAGTTTTTCACACTTTCTGCGTGAAACAGAGCTGGGAAAAGCAATTTTCTAGTAACCATGGAGTTTTTTAAATAGCAGTGGGATTTAAAAACTAAATGAAAACGTATGTAGTCCTAAAATGACAAAATTATATATATATATATTTATTTTTTTTTCCCCCCCCCCCCCCCCCCAATTTGCTAGACCTTTTAGAGGTGCTTAAAACCGTTTGATGACTTGGCAGGAAGTCAAAGCTGCTGTGGCTGCCGTCCTTCCCTTTATTTTTTCCCTCTTTCGCTCAGTAACTGATTTATTCAAGACTTCGCTCGACCTCACCCTCGAAACCGTGAGAGCTCGAAAAGAGACTCCCCCCCTTCTTCCCAAGTACTCCCCGGAAACCGGCGGGCCCGGGCCGTGGGAGAGAGCCCTTTCTGCCGGCCCTAACCCCCAAATCACGAAGAAATAGGAAGATCTGGGCTCCGGGGGGGGGGAAGGTTGGCCGCTCTCCTCACAGGGCGGCGGGCAGGGCCGGCGGCTGTGGGCGGGCGCGGGCCGGCATGGCCGGGAGGGGCGGCGGCGGGGCAGGGGTTGGGCGCTGAGGGGAGGCAGCAGGAGCAGCAGCAGCAGCAGCAGCAGTACCAGCACTAACAGGAGGAGCAGCAGCAGCATGCGCTGGGCGGCCCTGCGGCTCCCCAGCGGGCGATGGAGCCGTGCCCCCGCCGCAGCTGCCCCAGGAGATGGCGGCGGCTGTGGCGGCGGCGCTGGGCGCTGGCGGCCGGGCTGCTGGGGGCCGCGCTCGCTTTGTTCGCCTGCCTCCGGCAGCCGGAGCCGCGGGCTCCGACGACGGGCCGGGCAGGGGACGAGGTGACCGTGCTGCTGTGGTGGGAGCCCTTCGGCCGCCCCCGGCGCCCCGCAGACTGCCGGCGGCGCTACAACGTGACGGGCTGCCGCCTCAGCGCCGACCGCGGCCGGCTGGGCGAGGCGAGGGCCGTGCTCTTCCACCACCGCGACCTGGCCCTGCACGGAGCCCAGGGGCTGCCCCGAGGGCCCCCGCCTCGCCCCCCGCGCCAGCTCTGGGTGTGGATGAACTTCGAGTCGCCCTCGCATTCCCCCGGCTTGCAGGGTCTGGGCGGCGTCTTCAACTGGACCATGTCCTACCGGAGGGACTCGGACGTCTTTGTGCCCTACGGGTACCTCTACATGCTGCCGGAGCCCCGGCCCTTCGTGCTGCCCCGCAAGACGAGGCTGGTGGCGTGGGTGATCAGTAACTGGAACGAGGAGCACGCCCGGGTGCGCTACTACCGGCAGCTGAAGGAGCACCTGGCCATCGACGTGTACGGGGCGCAGGGGCAGGCGCTGGTGGAGGGCAGTGTGGTGAAGACAGTGTCGGCCTACAAGTTCTACTTGGCCTTTGAGAACTCACAGCACACCGACTACATCACCGAGAAGCTCTGGAGGAACGCCTTTGCTGCCAGCGCCGTGCCCGTTGTCCTCGGCCCCCGCAGGGCCAACTACGAGCGCTTCATCCCCGCCGACTCCTTCATCCACGTCGATGACTTCCCCAGCCCCAGGCTGCTGGCCACCTACCTGAAATTCCTCGATAAAAACAAGCCTAATTACAGGAGGTATTTTGCCTGGCGGAACAAGTACGAGGTCCACGTCACTTCTTTCTGGGACGAGCATTACTGCAAGGTTTGTGAGGCTGTGAGGACAGCTGGGAATCAAGTCAAGACGGTACGAAATCTGGCCAGCTGGTTTGAAAGCTGATGATCCTGGTGGGTGAGACTCACTTGGCCAGCGAGACTTCACTAAAGCATGAGGAAGGTTGCATCTCACAGAGATAACCACCTTAGCAAAGTTAGTTTGTCATCTGTGAGAGAGATGTACAGATACAGGTAAATAAGCTGGGGAAAAAAGTGACAAAAGGAAGATTTTTACTACAGGGAAAAATCATGAAAATACAGAGAACCATCAGCCAAGAGGATTCTTCAAGAGCAAAGTTTAATTAAAGTTCCAGAAGTCATGCAGATCTGAAACCTTTGCAGTTGTGCACAGCTAAATGTAAATAAAACATGCCAAGTTCTTCGGCTGTACAGCTGAAACCAATTTTGTCAGCTATGACAGCTTCCTGGACTGTGAAACTTTCTTCTGCTTATAGGGGATACGTGATCAGTGCTGGCTTTCTGCATTCCAAAGACAAAAGCAAATACTTTTAACAGTGATTATTAAGAAAATCAAAGTTATTTGCTGACAAATGCTGAGCCATAAGTGTTGAACGTAAGAATGTGATGATACGGTAGCACTTTTTAGCAATGTGTTAAATTGCAGCAGCCAAATAATAATTCCTTGAGCCAAAAAAAAATCCATTTAGGAAAAAGTGTATGGAAGGGTCTGGGTATGAGTGGAAGGAACAGCTCAGATGATACAAAGTATTTCTTCTACTCCCTACCCAAACCATGAGCACATTTGTCCTGTGTGAAGGCAGCGAAGAGCTTCAAGTACAGGAAAAGACAGAATGTAGAAATAAAGTTGGAATGTTTCTGCCCTCCCTTTTTTCAGGAATTTGAAAATGTTTACAGGAGTCTGCATGTTTTTCTCTGCAAAATTACTGCCACATAGGAAAAAGCAGAGAAAGACTCAGAACTGCAGGGTTTTTTATTACTGTATTGAGTATGTATACAGAAAGGCTAACTTATTTCTCTAGTATCCTTCAAATGTCTTATTGTATAGCAAATGCTTTGGTGTATGGCATGCATTTTTAAAAATTCTGCCAGGTGACAGACTACTCAGAATGCCAGCTCGCTGTTTGTGAAACAATAATTACGACAAAAATCCCGAAGTCCAAGTCCCTGATCACTACCTACAGGAAATTACTGTAGAGAATACAATCTAAACCGTTGTTAAATACAGGTTGTATGGGGGAAGTATATGAAAGGGAGAGGAAGGATTTCTTATCTTTGGTTTTGAAGGTTTCTTCCGCCTATTTTTTTAAAATGTATAACTAGGCTAAAACTACCTTCTGCACTGCCAACCCAGAACATTTAAATGAGGTGTTCCCTTTCAGACTCTGCCATCCTGATGGACTAAGGTCTTGGCAGCAGTCAGTGTGTGGTTACTTTTTGGTTATTAGTAATCTTGCATCCTGAAATCCAGAGAGGGTCTTCAGTTGCGGTTACTGATCCACGGGAACCTCAGCCCTCCCTGCCCTTTGCAGCTGTAAGATTTGGTGGCAAAAAAAAATGATGACCCACAAGAGTGCTGTACAAATGACTGAGGGTTTTGTCCTGCTCTTATTTAAGGACATTAAATTATCCAGAGACTTCACTTGGAGTAATATCATGGGCACAGAACAGGTGGGGAAATGCGAGTTTGTTGCACATAAGGGAAAGGTCAGTTTGCTGGCATTTGGGGTCTTATTTAGGTTAGAATAGGATTACATTTGATTTGAGCAATAAGGGATGCCAGGTTAGGTGCTTAGACTTATCAGCTGACAGCCTCCTGTAATTTATTGTAAATTACATGTTCCCATGTTTCCATGATTAGGTAAGCACGGAACTGAAGGTTACTGAAAAAAAAAAAAATCTGTAATACTCACAGTTCGTGAATAATTTGCAAAGATTTACGCCTTCAGATCTTAGTGGCTCCTGTTTTTATTCTCTCCTGCTTTTGTGGAAGGGAAGATGAGTACTTCATGAACAGGGCTGTTGTTCATGCCAGAGTTGCTGCAGAGATTTTATCAGGAAAGCAGAGAAGACTGTCAGTGCAATGCAGAGTGCAGTAGGGGTGCTCCCTGCTTACTGCTGCGCTTTGGTTTAAACAGTTCCAAGGGATTCTTTAAAGCAAAAGCATGCTCTTCATTGCATGGTCATCTGTTTCTCTGCCAGTGGTTAATGCTCCCATAAAACTGATGTTGATAATTTTTAAAGTAGAAATCTAAGTATAACATTAACACTGACAGCTAAGTGTCAGGATAATAGTCTCTCTCTTTGATTTATCCATTTTTTTTTCTTTTTACTGATTATCTCAGTTTATATAAGTCTTTACAAAAACCTGACCTTAAAAGCAGTGAGCAGTCTCTGAAAACTAATAATTAAGATTGCACTACTTTTTATCAGCCTGCCAAAAAGTGTATTATTTTTTCAGTCCTTCCAAATGTTTTAGCATGTTCTGGAGGTTTTCAGACACACATTTTTTCTGGATTATTTTTTCTGTTCTGCCACAGGCAGCTGAGGCTACAGGAGCATGGGAATTGCCAAAAATTGCAACCGGGACTTCATTCTCAGCTCTTCTTACAGGAATCTTGGTGGAATTTGAGTTTTGTAAAATTCAGAAAACAGCTATGCAATGATCAAAGTGTTATTTTTGAATATCACAGCCGTGCTCTGTTTGTAAGTTGTACAATGATTATTTTAAAAATTGTATAATGAAAACTGCAGTCTTGTAATAATTATTGCAGAGTACTTGTGGGAGAAAAGAAGCCTTTTCTAGTTTCAAAGTTCTCAAATAAGCATTACAAACTTTTCCTGTTATCAGGAGGAAATTCAGACCTGGTCTACAGCTGCTGCAGTCAACAATACAGCATCTCCACAAATCCAGTTTGATTTGTAGTTCAGCCACTCCATGGTCTTAGAAGAAATAAGCTAATAATTAGAGTACTGCTATAGGCTGAGGGCTGTCTTTTGTAATTCCCAAGTGAACTGAGCCCAAGTTCAATGGTAAATAAGAATTTTGTCTGAGCAAATTGGGTTGCAGATCAGGTACCAGACTCCAGAAGACATTGCAGGTGATGTCTATAATGGGTCTATAAAAATGAAGCAAATTATCTTCTACATAGACAAATCTTCTGGAGTACATTTTGAAAAACTGTTTTATTCCATGTATTAAAAGGTTGGGGAGGAGGGAGGGAAAGGAAGAAGATTATGTTCTATTTTTCAGAAGGAGACGAATCAATATTACCCTTTGATTGTAAGTGGAACGGAGAAGTGTGTGATCCTTTCAGTTACATAACGTGTCTCAGGGAATTTTATACTGTAAAGTCTCTTCATCTTCATAGAGTGGAGTAACTTTGTATTAATCATGTAGATTAACACTCAATAAAATTACAGAAAGGAAGTAGCACAAAATGACCCTATTTTTATTTTCTTCTTCATGCGTTATGAAGGGTAGCTGTAGAAAAACGATTTTTTAAGAAAAAATTCTTTTCATGTTTTCCACCTTTTAATCAAGAGAAGTGGCTCATTGTTCTCAAATTAGTCAGACTGTCTGAGGTTAGGAATGAAACCTGGTTGTGCCAGGGGAAAAATATTTTCACAGGAGAGGCTGTACTGGGTTATTTTCACTATGAAAAGGAGCATTTATTGAAGTTGGATGTCTGCTGGAAAAAATGTCATTTAAAACAACAACCAAAAACCATCCAACAAACTCTCTCTTCACCTTCAGAGAATTTGAAAGTCCTCAGAGTTTTTTTTTTCTTAAATTTTGAAGTGTAACAGAGATTGGGGTTGACGTTCAGCACGTAGTGTGACTCTTAGCTGCAGCTTTTTTCACGCTTGTTCATTGACATCTTCAACTGAGCAACAAAAGACAAAGAGCCCTAAGCCTTTTTCCCCTAAATTTCTCAACGTTTTTTGCAGCAAAGGCGATTGATGACCTTTCTCTTTATTCATCTTCTGTACCACGTAGTGGGGAGTTTTGAGTAAGTTTCAGCACTTGAAACTTCCACCCCCCTTCCCCAGGATGTGGTAAGTGCTGCAGCGCTCGCTTTTCTTTTCCCCTTCGGGTGGTTTGTGCTGTGTCACCGCCACATTTAACTTCTGAAAACCAACTGCTTGTTTACCTGTGCCCAAGATGGGAAATGTTTTTTTTTGCTGGTTTTCCAACCGTGATTGGACTCTGGGAGGTGGAAATGGGTGGAAATATTTATCTGCCAAACACTGGGTACCATTTGCTCAAGCTTGTTTGCTGACTTTTAAGTAAGATGTGAGTTATGCTTGATTAGTTAAAACTCACTCTTTGTCCACCAATCATATAAAATGGTATTTGTTTTCCGAGGGCAAACAGTCCTTCCTAGGAAGCATAGAGCTGGCTCAATCTGCAATCTGTTCAAGAGATGGTGACTTAACATGGATTTAAGTGGTATTTAACTAAAGATAAAGCGGGATCCAAGTCTAAACACCTATTTCTAATCAGAAAAAAAAAAAAAGGTTATTTGAATAATTCAAATATGTCTTGGAACAGGCTGTTTATCGGTTATGCTCCATATACTCCTGTGCTTCCTTCTGAGGTCAGCTTGGAAGCAATACCTGAGGCCACCGTATCTATGTCTCTGCTAAATTCTGCAGGCGTTTTGCCTTACAGTTGCTGCTGTTCCTGAGGGCCTTGCTGGAAAGACTCCGAGATGAGTAAGAGAAAACCTGGTCCTCGGGAGGCTTTGGGCACTGCGGGGATTCAGCAGCGAGGTGCTCAGGGTGCATTCGGAAGCTACGAGCCCTGTAGAGTGGGCAGTTTTCTCTTAAGAAGTCAATACTGCCCTAAACCAGTAAAGTGCTTCAGGGATTTCAGGTCCTTGGAATTATATAATTGCATGGGTTAAAATTCTGTGAAGAGAGTTAAAATTGGACATTGTTTTAGTGACACTTAGGATTTTAATAATGTCCTTTTAATAACTATCTAAAGGCAGTGCAAAATTTGAAACCTGGATATTCTTGTGTTTTCCCTATGTCTTATTAAACCATCTTCTGAAGTTAGTCAGCCCGTGGCTTGGCTGTATGTGTTGTGGAAGGTGGCTCAGCATTTACATCCTCAAATTTGCCACCAGAGTAAAAAACATTCTAGGCATTTTGGATGATGGGATGCTAAGTCCAGGAAGAAACAGAGTATTATCGATTTATTTGTGAAGATTATATTACCAGGTACCCCTGAAGATTTCCAGTCCTTTATTCCTCAAAGATGGACCAAGAACACAAAGACCTCACGTGGCATGTCTGCGCTGTGAAAAAATGAGTAAGGTTAAGTAGAGCAGAATTCGTGCTGGGTTCAGGCTCTCATTGAGCTCCATCAGGCACATTCATGAAAAAAAAAAACACACAGGTTCGCTGTTCACTGCCCAGCCTGTTCACTGTGGTGAGGAATGTTTTCTGCACCAAATTTTTGGAGGAAGCCTGAATGGTGCTGAGTTACTCTTGTCTTTCACAGTGGCTTCTCACTGCAAATATGAAAATTGCTGCCATTACGTCGAATCTATTCCTAAGCGCAGATATTGAGTGTATGCTCCCACTCTTCAAAAGTACTTTAAATAATAACAAGAATTACAAAAACATATTTCACTGATGTAACTGGAAAATGAGAGTTGCTCGTGGATTTGATTCCCAGAGGATACTCCAGGTGTACAAAGCTGTAACCTGCAGCTTGCATCCTGGGCTTTATCTGCTTGTCCTACCTCTGCCCCTGCAAGACAAGATGAGCCAAAGCTGCTACCAGTTCCTCTGCCTCTTCTGCTGCAGCCTTCTGTCCTGTTCCCATCCTTGTTCTGGGCAATGCTTTTGGTGTCAGAGGAGGATGAAGATGGAAATACCTGTGAGAGCCTGTGTGAGTGCAAGCTCAAGAGAGAGCTTGAGTGTTCAGCAGGGAAATTAAGAGAATGAGAGAGATCTTCCCAGTCATGCTTCCCAACTTCCAGCCTTCTTAAACTTTTTGGCAGAAGGTGGCTGGAGGAAAGGGGAGGCACAAGCTAGTTTCAGACCTTTTTTTTGGAGAATTGCTAGTTATCTGGGATCATTGCAGGAGAGGAAAGAAAACCCATCCCTTCTCCTGTCCTCATCACTTTCACAGACTGAGGTCGCCTCTGCTGGACCACAACTACCCCATGGAATAAGAACCTTTCAGCATGCCACGGAAGGCAGTAATCCAACTAAAATTATGGCTGTTTGTCCGAGGGTCAGGTGCTTATGACTCCATTTCACGTCAGTAAGAGTTTGGGCAGTGCTCTCACTGGAAACAGGATTCCATTCATTTTGCATCTGCTCTCGGTAATGGATAAAATTAGTCATTAAAATACTGCTTTATCCACAGCACAGAAAGTGAGCATTCTGCCAAGTTGTGTGAAGTTACTGAGGTAACCTCATCCTACAAATTATGGCTGTTTACTTAATTCTTCTCCTCAGTGGCGAATGTTCAATTTTCAATAAAACTCCCATTGTATCCCATAAAAAAGCCTGAGAGAGGACTAGGAGGGCAGGGCTCAGAGCAGGAAGATGCAGGGCAGAGATGACAACTGAAATGCTCACTTGGACAGCCCCAATTCATGTGGAAAAAAAAAAAAAAGTGGGGGTGTCTGTTTTGCTTATTTTATTTTTGCATTAGCCCTGGAGGGAAAGACATTTCCTGCAACTTGACAGATTTTAGCAGTCTTTTTTGGAGTCTCACGCAGTAACCTCTCCCGCAGGAGGTACCTTTCTGCTTCAAACTTTACGAGGAGCTAAGAAAATGAGATCGAGCTCTTAAAGATGGAAACCAGCTTGTCCACCTTTACTTCCTAAGGTGGTTCATTTCATTTTTGAAATGTTAGTAATTGCTGATTAATAAGTACTAATAGTACTAAGAGTAGTAGTAATAGTACTAATGGTAGTACTAATGTCTTCAGAAAGCCACCTTGGATATATTTTAGGGTTTACAGAAGACACCGTTCCTTTAGTTCTGGTGTATAGTTGTCACTTCGGATTCTCTGCCTGAAGCTGCGATATAGCTTGGCATTACAGTTGAGCCATTCCCATTTCTATTAATTAGAAAGTTACTGAAGTGGGGAATAGTTTACAGCAGCTGCTGAGTTAGTAGTAAACATTTTTCATCTGTGATATGTGTATGGAAGGGAGGAAATCTGGCCTGCTCCAAGCCAAGGAGTCCAGGAAACCTGTCTGCTACCCACAGCTCTGCCTCGTCATGGGCTGCAAACCACCGACAGTGAGATACCACCCACAGCTGGTTTGCCAGGACCAGTTCAAAACCCAGTGCATGCCCCAAAACTTTCTCTTCCCACCCCGTTGAGGCTGCTGACGAGTCCTGCCCAGCAGCGGTGCGTGGGGCTCAGGGAGGCACCCACCTGCCCGCTCTCCACCTGGTGACAGCACTAAGGGACAGATGCCGAGGGGATTCAGGTCAGTGTTCCTGCCCACACAGCACCTGGGCTGGTGCTGCAGCTTGGGGCATCTTCCCTCCCTCCTGGACACCTGGTTGTGGCGTTCTGGGGCAGCCCCCAGTGGTACCATCAGTGCAGGCAGTGTGAATGACCAGCAGACCCGGCCATGTGTGAGGCAGAGAAATGAATGTCACCAGAGGATTTCTTTAAGATGCTGAAGTTCTGCTTTGAGACTCGGTGCCTGAAGAACTTGAGGAATGCAAAGAACTTCACAGCACAACACAAGAAGACACCATTTTGATGCCAGACAGGGACTTTGTCGTAGCTGGGTTCCCTTAAGCTCCAAGGCTTTTTTCCACATGCAGCAATCAGAAGAGAGCAAGAGAAAGCAAGGGCATCACCAAGGCAGTAAAATAAATGTGCTAGATGAAAAAAACCTGCAGGAACTTAGGAAGCTGATGAGCATCCCCTGGTGACCTGACGAGGGCTGGGGGGATCCCTTCTGGATCTCCCACCTGGGAGCAGTTACACCCTGAGCACACCAGCAGGGTGTATGACCCACTCTGCCCCTAGGCTGGGCAGCAGTAGGACCACCAGGGCACCGAGCATCAAGCTAAGGTTAATTAGCTGGCTAAGCTAATGATCCTTTCATCAGTCTGCTAGCTGTGGGACAGCCAGATATGGATAGATATTTAAGGGTTTACATGTTTTCTCTGTTCCTGTCGCTCTAGGGGTTGATTTATCTCCCTGTGCCCTTATCTATTACACTTCTGCCTTGGGCCGCCTGCCACTGCGTGCTTTCATTTCCCTCTTTCATTTCCCTCTTTCCCTGCTCAGCGGCTTGGGCAGTCAGTCTGGCCTGGCAGGTTGTGATCGACAACTCAGGAAAAGTGCTGTCATGGAGAAACGGTATGTACGTGATTTTCTTTGGTGGTCTTTAGGGACTGCAGATAGCCAGGCTGGGGAGTTACCAAGCAGCTGGGAAGAGCAGAAAGGTGTGATGAAGAACTGAATGATGTATTTCCTTGCCTTAACCACGGCTTAATCATACCTGAAGGATAGAAGAGCTTCCAGAAGGCAAGTGTCTCAAAATGGCAAATTGACGAAACTCCCCTTATCTGTACTGTAATATTCTCCATGACAGTAGAAGAAATGGAGGTGGGGAAGATCTCCATTTCTTTTTAAAAAAATCATGTTTCTCTGCAAATTTAGGTTCAATCCCTGACTGCCTCAGTCCCTGACTCCCTCATCTTGTGTCTCTTCACATAACGTGTTCACCTGCTTGATCTTGCTTATCTGCAGGGGGATCCAGACTGGTTATAATCTTCCCTCAGGGTTACCCGCTTGCTGTTGATCGTTTCCTCTGGCAGGTGTGTGGGGCCAGGAGCAGGCAGCGAGCTCTGTGCTGAGAGCACCGAAGGCTCAGATCCCATGCTCACATCTGCCAACAGGATGCGGAGCCAGACCTGGTTGCACAGGTCAGCCCCGTGAGGTGCCTGGTGCTCTGAGGCACGCTTATGTCCCCCATCTTGTAATTTGTCTAAGTACTTGAATGGCATTATTTGTGGTGCACTGCCTCTGTTATGGCAGATTATATCTTAGACCCACATCCTTAAAAAGCCCACAAGCTAAACTCACAAATAAATTAGCTCGGTCATCTCTAGATACATCCCTTACGAAAGAAAGATTGCACCACTGCAGGCCATCTTCTTTGTTTTCTCATGAATGACCTCATTTATTTTACAAAAGCTGCAGTGTCATTTTTTTTCTGAAGAGAAAGCAGCTTGATTTTTACCTGATGCTACCTTCTGGTGTATGTACAGGCTGCCTGAAAAAATCTGGCTGCTTGGGACACTGGTGAGCCACGTGCTGCTTACACTGCCTGCCAACATGCACTCGTCCTCTGGATTTCAGAAGTGTGCAAGTTTTTTGGACACATTATGTGCTAGGAAGCAGAAATTCAAGCAAAACTGGTAAATTTTTCTATGGCATGTCCATTTTTCTAAGTCCAGATTGGGACCAGTGTTTTAAATCATGCTGAGATAACACAATTACTGCACTGGTGCTGTTCTGCGCTGCTTCTGCCTATCTGGCACACGTGCTGGTGTAGCAGCCTTAAGGCTGCCACGAAAACAGAGGCAAATAAACAAGGAAATCAAGCATATTTCATCAGTTCAGATGAAACAGCTCCTTCACTGTAAAGTTTTAAGCTGAGAATGAAGAAGGTAATTGTAAATGCATTATCTAAAGT
The DNA here is from genome assembly GCF_011077185.1 of Oxyura jamaicensis. Classification (NCBI taxonomy): domain Eukaryota; kingdom Metazoa; phylum Chordata; class Aves; order Anseriformes; family Anatidae; genus Oxyura; species Oxyura jamaicensis. The sequence continues at coordinate 193,627,177 of NC_048893.1, read as the reverse complement.
TGCACCAGGCAGTTTTAGTACCTGCTACACTGGTTATCCCAGTGATTGCAGTGTTGCTTCCAGCTGGAAGCTTAAATCTGAGCCTTGCAGCTTCAAGACCGAGCAGCTGAGAGCCCATCTGCCAAGGCAGGGCTCGCCTGGCAGAACACAAGTGAGGGGGGCAACAAATTTCCTAGCTACGCTGTGACTGCCCCCTTCTTTAGGCATGTTGAGGCTGGATGGCAGGTCCATCGCTGGCGAGGTGGAGTTCATGGCATCCTGTGCTTGCAAGCTCATTTTTCTGCTCTTCAGGTGAAGCCACAAATCCCAGCTAATGCTTATTTATATATAGACTTTACTGTGTCATACGGATGCATATGTTGAGTCTGGCTTCAAATTAAAGAGCTACGGAAGAGCTGAATGTGTGTCATTTCTATGTATTATGAATTAGCAATATTGCTGCAAGATGCTTCAGCATCAAAGATCCAGCAGCCAAAGCAGAGTGCTACACCATCCAGACTTGGACCACCAAGTTTCACTTTATATTGAAATTAAGCCTGCACATCTGTAGGAATTTGTATTTGTTTCAGGAAGTCAGCGTGTAAAAACAGGCTTTTACTGGCACACCAGCTTTCCCTGTCTGAGCTGGAGAAGTGCCTGTGTAAGGCCCCTGGTGGATTAGTGCTGTAGTGGCGGCAAGCAGGAGGGGCAGCAGAATGGGGGGAGCAATGAACAGTGGGGAACGTGACAGGGGAGGCAGCATTTGTGTAGGTGTGAGTTGGATCCAGGCACTGGGTCAGGCATGGGGCTGGCACCCACTCCAGGTGCTGTCTGTGTGCAGCCCTGCTGCCTTCACCAAGATACTCGTAGGAAGAATGAAGTCCTCCACTGCATTTGCAGTCCAGATATTCCTAGGCACATGGAAATGCTAAAGAAATATGGTCAGAGTGATTGACAGGTCCGTAATAGCACAAGGAGTGCCTGGTTGGTTGTCAGGAGCCCGAATTTGGCCCAAAACCTAATGGCAGGGGGACGGTGGCTTTGTTCTCACCGAGGGGTCTGATGCATTGTCCCTCCTGGGCTCATCTCATTTCTCATGGTGCTCTCAGTACATTAAAGCCTTCTATATCGATCCCTCTAAAATGCTACAGCTGGTTGAAAGTAAAAGTATGCATTAGTCTCAGCAGCATCTCACCAGTCTGGTTTAACTGGAGCAGGATAAAAAGCGCCAGCGAGGCAATTGACTGCTGTGGGGATATTGAATTTCCAGGGCTGTCACTCAGCCGATTTCACAGGTACTGCTCCACTCTGCTGAGAGAAAATGAGTTCAGTTATATCTCAGGTTACTTGGTTTTTAGCATTAAGCTAAAGAATTTATGGCTTTAGTGAAAATGTCACAGGAACTTCTCTCGGCTCCAGCCTCCACGAAGTCGGTACAAAACACAAGAAGGATGCTAGAGGAGTTTCAAAGTCTGTGTCCAGCCTCGACATCTTTCCCAGCTGACAGAGCCATTGCACTTCAAAGCCTAGGGCCCTACTGTAGACATCTGATCTGCTCCTCAAGCAGCAACTTATGTTTGTCGTTGGCAATAAGAGGAATTCAGTCTCTCTGAGCCAGGAGGGTATGTGGCCAGGCTGTCCACACAGCCGGTGCGGTGTAGGAAGGGGACGGCAGCTTCTGGAGTCTATTTCATTTGCTCCTTGGGTTTATTCCAGCTGGTGGAACTTATCTGTGTCCCCTGCCTTTCTGATGAATGTCTCAAACTGCTCTCTGCAATTCATACGGGCAGTATTGTTTTGTCCTTTTGGTATGCTGGAACTAGGGTTTGTCCAAGCGTCCCAGTGTTCTGCGACACAAATCCACCACCCCTTGTATGAGAAATGCCTCATCGTTAGCCAGTTACTTACATATCAATCTACTCCCAAGCCAAGCTGAGGTATTGTGAGATAGCTTTTTCCATTAATAAAGTGCTATAGGATCTACAAAGAAAAATCTACCGTGGTAGTGCAAAGCAGCTGATGCTGGAGATGACACGGGCGGGTGGCAGCCCGAAGAAAGCAGAGTAGCGCTGTACTAACGCAGCCTGGGTCCAGGGGCTCCGCTGGGACCAGCCACAGGCATCTTTGCTGAACTGGTGCCCTCACGGGAGTTCTCGCTCCTCCCTGGCAGCACAGCTGTAACCCCTGGGCTTTGCCCTCCTGGGGAAATTCACAGCACAGCAATGCTGATCTCAGCCTCTGCTGGAGACGGGGACCTCTCCTTCATGCCGGCACTCTCAGTCAGTTTGACCTGGGGCATCAAAGCCATCTCTTCACTCAGCACTCACCAAAACACATGGAAAATCCCTGCAGAGAATGGTTGGCGTGTCACGCAAAGGCTAGGTGCTGTGCCTACACGGCCACTGCAGAAATTGTCACGGGACAGGGCGCTGCTGCAGCGCCAACCCGCGCTGACGTGGTGTTTGCTCCGAAAGCAGCAGAAAGCGAAATGAGGTCAGACTGTTCCTTCCACAAGCAGTGTTTGCATTGCTTTAATTTAGTAATAGGTGTACATATTCCCAGTGCTTTACATCCCTTTGATCTTTGTAATCACACAAATTGCAGCACAAATAGAGCAGGGGCTGCAGGAAGTAACGCTGTGTTGTGTTCCTGTGCTTGCGGCGGGCATGACCTCATGGATTTCATTTCTCCTGGACCTAAATGCACGAACCTTGGCTGTGTCAAGAATAAAAATGCCAAGGTCACTTGCTCTGCTTCTCCCCTGTTTTCAAGTGGAATTTCATATAAAGTGCATGTGACACGGTATTTCTGACCAATTTTGAATCAGATGGCAAATTTACTCCACGTATGTAACATCACAGAGTGTGTGGTGGAGTTCTGAGCTTTACATGAGCTTTTTCCTGGCTGTGAACAGTGGCCCTGCTGCAATACCTTGAGCTGACTCTTAACAGGAGCAATATACATCAACATAGGCTTTTAGTGAAAATTTTAGGACGTTTTCTCTCAAGCTAATGAAGCAAAGACGCTCAAAGTTTCAGAGAAGCCCACAGCCCCAGCGCAGACCACAGGGAGATGGCAATGGGGAATGTGTTTGTGTCTGCGTGCCGCAAAGCACATCCTGTGGCCGGGATGTGTACAGGAGCAGAAGAGGGGCTGCAGCCCCTAGAGTGGGCAGAGAGGCACTGAGCTGCTCAGCGCTGGTGCCAGCCATCGCCACCTGTCCTTGGCCAGGCTACTATGTAGGTTTTGGGTAAAAAATAAGTGTTTTTTTTTTTTTCTTCTTTTTTTTTCTTTCTTTCTTTTTTTTTCTTTTTCTTTTTCTCCTTTGTCTCTGGAGATGGTGCTCCTTATTCTCTTTGAAGCTTAATAGGGCATTAATTTGCTCTCTCATGCATGGATGTCCAGGGTAAAACCTCAATAATAGCCCAAAATAATGGGCTGAAATGAACAGAAGAACACTTGACCTACACAGCAAAGAACAACTTGCCCTAATCCTCCGCCCAGCTTTTAATAAGGTTGTACTGGGTCTGCCTTGGAGAGAAAAACCTCCTGAAGAGCAACACCCGTAGTAGCAAATGAAAGCCCCTGCTAGCAACGTCCTTCTTAATAGGAAGGGCAGGTTTCTAGCTCAAAAGTTGTTATTGATTTTAAATAAGACAGCATGTAACAAGAAGAGTCACACGGGCTCTTTGGTTGCACATCACACAAGTGGCAGCTGAGTCAAGCACAGGGGGGTAAGTGTCACTCCTTCTCCTTGGTCCTTTCCAAATATCAGGTCCTTTGCCTCAGGACTTTCCACACTGCATCACTGCCAGAGGGCTCTCGTCCAAGGCCAGGACTCATCTGAATGCTGAATTCTTTGTTCCGCTGCACTTTCTCAGGTCAGAAGGAATGCAGATCATCAGATCTCTGTTCAGTGACAAGCTGTTTTCCTTAGCAGGTATTGCAGAACATGCCCACAGAGACTGAGATCAAAAGCTCTGACGACTGCTTTTTTGCCAAATCTTCATCTAGCCTCCAATATCTTTGGGGTAATTAAAGCACCAAGCTTCTATCTGGGACAACCACAAACACGGTTAACTGCACGGTTAGCGTTTCACTCCAACCAGAAAGTATGGCCATGAACACACAGAAGTGCTGATTACACTGATCTTCTCTGTTTGGAGAGCACACATAAATACTGTTTTTCTCTGTTTGGAGAACACTTAATTTTGTTTGTGGACTAGCAGGGGAATTGCCTATTCTCTTGTCACATCGCATGTGACAGCTGGAATGGGCATGCTCTTGAAAACTGGATGGTTCCCATTAAAAGCCAAAAAAAATGGCTAGTTTTCTCTGTGGGTATTTACTCACTTATCAGTTCTCCAGCTGTATAGCTGGTATCTTGCATTTTGCTGTCCTTTATGTTTTTGTATTGTGCACTAAGAATTATAAAATGAACAAAGGGTTTGTGTAGGGCTGCCTGTGTCCCACCTGTTAGCGACGTGGTGGTTGTATGTATCAAAAAGAAGCCGCTCATACTTCCTGAAAACTAAAATAAGAAAGAAAATGTCATATTAACAGCAGCCTTCCAGCACCGAGCTCAGCTTGTTCACTGCTCCTTCAAATCCCAAGAGCAGAGATGAGCACGGTAGCAGACGATGCATGTTATTAGGTCTGAGTCATTTCTGTTTCAGGAGGTGAGGAACTGACTTCTAACATAAATTGAGCATAAAATTGACCCTGCAAGCCCCAGCCAGAGCTGCTGTGGGAGCATCATCCCTGCTGTAACTGTATCAAGATGGCTCAGAAATCTCAGATTTCAGGGATTTAGGATTCAGCAGAAAACAACCCATAGTCAGCCCCCTGTCCAGCACACCATTAGCAGGAGTCCAGGATCTGGGGGCTGTGCAGGGCAATGGTGCTGCACATTCCCACGGCACATTCCCATGGTCCAGCCCCATGGCTTGTGTGCTTGTCCTGTCCCTGCACCCTCCCCTCCCGACAAAGAGTCCCTCCCCAGCTTTGCTGTAGCCCCCTTTAGGCACTGGCAGGCTGCTGTAAGGTCTCCCCAGAGCCTTCTCTTCCCCAGGCTGAAGAAAGGCAGGGAAGAGGTTAAAGCTTCTTCCCTCTGTTGATTTTCTCTCTTTAAGCTTGCTGTTTTAGCTGAAGCGTTATGTATTGACTATTTGTTCTGTTGCTTCTTTCATGTCACGGCTTCTACACTGTGTGGGCTTTAGGGCATTAAAGCTTTTAGTGAAGAGCAAGGTAAAGATGTGCTTTGGTGTTCTTGTGCATCATTTCTTTAATATCTTGAATCTGTAGACGGACCATGCAAGTCTGGATGGGAGGACTGAGCTGATGCTGATGTTTATTGGCAGATGGTAAGAACAGAGCCAGCCCCATTTCCCTGCTTGTGTATTCCCTGGTACAGTGGAAGCCAGATCCAGACAAATAAATATGGTTAATGATAGTGGTAAGACATAAAAATGGCAGTCCTGACTCACTGTCTTGTATTAGTCACGGACCCCGTGAAAAGGTCCACTCTACATTCCTCCAACTGCAAAAAAACTGAAAATAGCTCTGTTAATTTGGGGGCGAGTCGTTTTTCTTGTAAGTCTTGAAGGATATTACTGTACTGAATGCACAATGACTGCTGTGTTTTGTCTGTGCTGCACAAAAATATATACATAGAATGGATATTTATCAGCCTTCAGCATAATTTACCCATGCCTCTCCAACCAGCTATTTTTAGGAAGAGCTGAGTTATGTCCAATATCTTCCCAGTGCCTAGAGCAGGAGCCTAAAACAACCATCTCGGAGGCAGGTGTCTTCTGTAACCTTTTTGTAAGAAAATATAAAAAATCAATTTTATAAAAATAAAGCACCACTTTTGTTTTCTGTTTATAAAATGATTCATCATTTACATTTTTGGGAAAAGGAATTAATAGATTACACTGCCATACTCGTCATTAAGCTGACTGGGACAAGTTTAGTAAGATTAATTTTGCCTCCTGATCCCGTGTGCTCTGCTGGCCGGATGAAAAGCAGTGAACTGCAATGAACCTTCAGATTTGCTATTCATTTTGCTCACCCAAGAAAACCAGAAGACTGTAACACCAGCTGCATCTAAACTTCACCAGTCCCAGGGGACCCAGTAAAAATGAACATTTTCCTCCTTTTCTCTGTATTTCCATTTCCCCCCACCTTTTTCCACACTGCAGGAGAGGATGCAGCAGTGCAAAGCCACATTTTGTGCTCACGGGATGCTGTTGCTGTGTCAGCTATCCCCTTATGCTTGGGGATAAGTGGAAAATGAGTGCAGGGTCGGCTGTGTGCCAATAAGCGTTTTAGAAGCACCTGCCTCTAAACAGTGACAGCGACTTTCAGGGCTCTTTGCATTGGCTCTCAGCACAGTTGCGGAAGGGGTCCCCATGATTTTGGTTCTGAGTCTTGTTTTATAGCCCTTCAGAAGACTCCAAAAGGTGAGCTTAATGCCTATTTTCCTGTACTTACTTGTTGCTTTACAGTCAGCTTTTTCTATTCCTCCACTTAATTTTGCCATCTTCATCATGTGTATTCCCATAAGGTGATAGATGTTGATGGCAGAAAATCACTTTTTTTTTTTTTTTTTTTTCCTCTCCCTTCAGGCTGCTTATATCTTCTTATGCTTCACCAAAGAAGATACCAACAGCACACGTTAACAGGAATTAAGATATTAGTATTAAAAACTTCCCCCCCTTTTTTTCATTTAAAACAGACTCCTGCAGGTACCAGCAGAATTGCAGGAACACGGACATGAGACTTGGTAGCTGAGGGAAAAGGAAAGAAATGCTTTCCAAAGGGAAAGAGGCAGAAAATACGATGGAAAGGGCTCAAGAGTTGAGATAAGGACAGGGAGATCACTCAACAATTATCGTGATAGGCAAAGCAGATTCAGAGTAGGGAGATTAATGTAATTTATTACCTATTACTAACAGACTAGAGCAGTGAGAAACTAAAAGCAAACTACAAACACCTTCCTCCCAACCATCCTATTCTACCTTCTCCCCTGAGCAGCGCAGGGGAACGGGAAATGGGGGCTTTATGATCTATGATTTATTTGGGTTTTGTGAATTTATAGTGAAGTTCTTCATCAGCTTTGTTCAGGAGATTGTGAACAGAGCTTTTACTTCCGTCACATGAACAAATTACCTGTGAATACAGGGGGAGCATGTCCTGTAACACCCATGGAGAAGACAGCTCACAATCCCAGTGCCTGGAAATGAGTTGATTTCCACCCTTTGCAGTTAGGAATTATTAACAGGAGTTGTTAAGTAACTATTGCAAACCACTGGCTTTTTCCAAGGAAGCCCAGCCTTGTCTTCAATGCAGCTGTGTAATATATAGAAAAGAAAAATGTATTATTTGCTAACTTTGGCATGTTTTTGACAGCTGCTGGATGGTGGCTGCCAACAGCTACAATGCCTGCCAAGCCTGCAGAAATTGTAGGTGATAACAACATGGGAAAATCCACGGCTTGTACATGGCAAAATGGTATCATGCTGCTTTTGACAGGCAGGAGTTAATTTTTATTTAATCTAAAACTTCAGGCAGCACCTGTGTTGATGCTCTCGCAGCTCTGTGCTCGTGGTGGAACAGAAGGTGGCACTCCACAGTTGTACATGTGCTTGGGCTCTCACATGTAGCACATTTCCAAAACAAGCATGCTCGTTGCCATAAGCCACCACAAACATAAGGCAGGGAACTCTGTGAGCATCTGGATCTGTTTGGGCTTATCCTCCTGAGTGCTAAGAGGTTTATATGTTTGTACAAACATATAAAAAGTATTGGAAAAAGAAGTAGCAATGGCTATAGATTACATGACAAAGTCCTCCTAAGGATGCGAGTGCTTTGGTCTAAGCCAAGGCGTTGGAGACAGAGCATGAAATAATTGCTTTGTGTTATTCATGCAGTCTAAAGAGAGGTCTATTCTGGCTTTAAATCTATGAAAAGGATGGGCTTCAGCCTGCAGACCCTATGAAACGGTGTCTTCCTCTCTGTGCCATCCAATGTGGCCGGGCAAGGAGACGTGTGTAGGGCAGGGAACCCCTGACACGAGCCGTCCAGCTGCAGCAGAACAAGTCAATTGGGAACCCAAAGGGTGATGGCTGTACCCCAGTGACCCACTGCGGAGAGGGAAAGGGCTGTCCCCTCCTTCCCCACCACCCTACATCCCCCTTACAGTGTCATGGGTGGACATGGTGCAGTGCTGGGGTCTGTTACCCCATGGTGATGCCAACACCATGGGGCCATCCCCATGCCACAGCTGGAGCTCGCCTGGTCCCTGGCTGCATGGGGACAACAAAACCTCCAGAGTACTCATGGCAGAACCCCTTTAGATGCCTCCAGGAGTTTTTTTTAAAAATGGGAGTTTTCCTTTTTACAATATCTCATGTGGGACGGAGAAGTAGTGCTGGGTGAGGTCAAGCTGGGGCAGCTGGCAATGCTGTGACATGGGTGATGTCCCAGGGGCAGCGGGAGCTAAACATCGAGTGAGAATTGCCACATTACCTCTCTACATCAACTATTTTCTTTGCCTTGGATAAGTGTGACAGCACCCATGGGAAAAGCAAAGTTTCAAGCACAAAAACATGCTTTCTGAGATACTCAGATTAAGATGCTCTCAAATAATCAGATTTAGATAGTCTACCTCATGGCAGAGTAGAATTGTATCTTTACTGTCCAAAAAAAAAAAAGTGTGTTTAGGATGTGTATGTGCTTTCTTTCAAATAAATAATTATTTAATCTAGAAAGTGTATGAGATTGTTTTTTTTTTTTTTTTTTGTTTTTTTTTTCTGAACAGCAACCTCACTGCTTTTTGTTCTTTCTGTGTTTATGGCCACAACATCAGGCACACACAGGTGCACCAAAGTGAAGCTACCTTCAGTTGCTATTTCCTGCTGTAAATCACAAAGAATTCAGCTGAAGCCAATGTGATCACTCCAGAGAGAGATGAAAGCCACACCATGACATCTAAAAATGCAAATTTCTGCGTGGATACCAAATCGCTGTATAAATGAAAATGTTTTCCCGTTTGATGTGTTTCTGGAGTCATTTTCTCTCGGCTGAAATTCAAAGGGTGCTCGGTGCAGGGAGGTGGACCCTGCTGTCTGCTCATCTGTCCTGCTGCTACACAGTCCCTTAAATGTCAATGACCAGGGGGCAGCTGTGGCTTATGCTAGTGAGGGGTGGGCTCTTATCTTATGGATTCAGAAAGCACGAGTTACTTCTTAAACTCTCCTTGCAGGAAATGGAATGGAGCTGTTACCTGCTGTCTATATATAAACTATTCAATATATATATATATTTTTTCTTTTTAACCTAGAGGTATCACTGAAAAGTCTGAAATCAGACAGGCAAACAGCTTATTAACAAGTCTTTGCTAATGTGTTGTGCTTAGGAGGCAGTGGTCGTAGATACTCAGCCCTTCATCCTTCTTTTGTTTTCCAAAGTGTCTTTTTTTCCTCTGTTGTGAAAGGCACTGGCCTCACTGCTTTGTCTCTCTGCCAGCTCCAGGGAAGGAGCAGTCATCAGGGCAGATGCAATACCTACCAGCCTCACAGAAGGTAGAAGTAGGGATTATAAAATCATCTAGGTTACAAAAGCTCTTCAAGATCATCATGTCCAGCCAGAAACCCACCCCACCAAGTCCCACCACTAAACCATGTTGCTTACTGCCATGTCCACACCTCTCCTAAATACTTCCAGGGATGGGGACTCCACCATTTCCCTGGACAGCCTGCCTAATGGCCAAAGGTTGACAGCACCATACAGCTCATGTTGAGCTTCTCATCCACCAGCACCCCCAGGTCCTTCTCCTCAGGGCTGCTCTCAATCCATTCTCTGCCCAGCCTGTGTTTGTGCTTGGCATTTCCCTGACCCAGGTGCAGGGCCTTGCACTTGGCCTTGTCGAGCCTCATGAGGTTTGCACAGGCCCACCTCTCAAGCAACATGTTGACCACACCACGCAGCTTGGTGTCACGAGCAGATGAGATGACTTTCATTAATGACTGCATGTATCCTAACATCCTTTACTTGTCCTGATAGCCCTGCTTCTTCCACCCACTGCTGATGGCAAAGTGGTGAGCATGGTAGAAATGACAACACCCTGTGCTGGTGCTGATGATAACTTTCCTCTCCTGGCATTTTTTATTTTTGAAATGAAATCAACACAAAGAGAACAACCACCCTTAGAACCACAATGTCTGAGAGATCGAATAATTGGCAGCTTCTGGGCAGGGAAGATGTGGCTCCTGTCTCCCAGGTGAGCTGAGGATCTTCCTCTCCCACAGTGTAGGAGGCAAGGAAGAGCTCACCAGGAAAAGAGCAGAAAAAACAAAAGCAATTGAGTACTGCAGCTAAGGGATGCACTTCAATTATTTCTTGCTACTCTCTCCATAGGTTGTAGTCTATTTTGACCAGAACGTGAACAATTGTACAAGGGTTCCCTGCTGCTCTATGAATCTGCAATAGTGTCTTTTTTTGTCTGTTTCTTGAGTGGGACCAAAAAAGAAGGACATCGTGGTGGAGCTGGTGCTCAGCGGTAGCTCTGGGGACAACAAGCCCAGTCTCATTATTTGGAAAGTGCTGGCTCCTACCAGCTTCCTAACTGAGACCTCAGCAGTGTCCCAGCAGTCACATCACAGCTCCAGCAAGTGCTGACATCTGTGTTCATGTCACTGAGGGATGACAACGGATGACATGAGCATTTTTTCCAGAAACAGTGAGAACCACAGTGTCTGTACATCATATGAATGGAGGATTTGCTCTGGCTGCACAAGCACTCAGGAAGGTTTGCACTGAATGGCAGTGATAGGAGATGCTCTCTGCTCTTCCATGCTAAGCCCAGTGTGAACAGGAGGAATGGACCATTCATTTTCCAAAGCCAGGCTTCATTTTACTTCCTCATGTTGTAGAAAATTATTCTGTGTTCATGGGTTTACGAGCTTTTAAAAATCATCTTTGTTCCAATTGTATTTAACCAATCTAATCCCCCTTAAAGTGCTTGATCTTGTATAGCACATCCTCAGGTTCATATATAATCAGTACTTGCTGTTGGCAACGGGCAGGGAAAATGATGACTAAAATAGCAACATACATGCTAGAATGAGATGAAAGCTGAAAAAAGGGCAAGCAAGATGTGGTACAGGTAAAAATAGGAGAGTTTAAGAGCTGCACGACAAATCAGCACTATGGGAAACACGGGGAAAGTGGGCACCTGGGGCTTGGAGCAATGTTATTTTCTATAAAAAGCAGTGCCCTTCTCACCCAGCACTGGTCTCCCAGCTGCACATCCCTCTCGGGAGGTGACGGAGTCCCCTCCGTGGTGTTACAGCACCACGAGGCTCAGAACCTGCTGGTGCTTCTTCAGCGCACTCAGGGGACCAGCAGACAACACAGGCAAACCATAAGGATGTCTTGTCTTCGGAGGGCTTGCATTGGGTTAATAAATGCAACCCAGTCTAATCTGCTGGTATTTTCTTTTTCTTGTGTTATAAAGGTGGAAATGAAATGCAACCAGATTCTTTGGAAACTCAGGTTTGCACATCTGATAGCTGTTTCTTTTATTTGTCTTTTATATCAAATAAAATTTTCTACAGAAACAAAGAGGTTCATTTATATTGGGGATCTGGCCAGGCACCTCGTGCACCAGATTTCCCGGGCTGGACACAGGGCTTGGTGCTTGCACAAGTCCTACACCAGCATTTCTCTGCTTTGCTGAGCATCTTTCTTAGGTTCAGCTGGAGCTAGACTTATGATGGGTGGTTAACTGCTTTTGACTATGTTTGAAGAAGGTGTGTGTGCCTGCACAGACCCAGTTTCTAGGGCCAGGGTGGCCAAAAAAGGGACTGCTGCCTCAGCAGCTGCCCCAAGCAGGTATTTATTACTGCAGCTTGCTTTGTATACTCACTCTGGAAGCAACTTATTCCGTTTAAGAACTGGTTACCTCAAAATACCAGGTTTTACCAAAAAAAAATCACCAAACCTGGAAACTAAACTAATAACATGCACCTTGAACAAGTGCAATGAGCCTCATACCTCAGCAGGCACTGGTGCAAGGTTTATTGACGGTGTTGCCTTTGAAATGCTTGGCCATTTGGGGGGGGATCACCATTTCATACAGTGAAATGTTGTTCTCTTCAAAAATGAGCAGGTGCTTAGGTATTTGGATAATGCTTTGTACATTTTCTCAATGTATTAGTAATAGGAAAAGTTTGTGTCCACACTATTGATGCACCAAAAATAAGTCTGTCTTTTTTTTTTTTTTTTCTTCCCATCTTCTGTACTAAAGAAAAGGGTTCGTCAGCACTGTGCAAGTTCAAACACCAGTGTTGACTGAGCCACTTGGTTCGAAGTGACCCATCACTGGGAAGATTCATCCTTGAAATCCACCCCTTGGTTTGACTTCTGCGCCCAGCTCCAGCATGGGCCAGATGTAAAGCCAGGTCCTCTCTTCAACCCTCCAAAAGCACATGGGGATTGTGCAAGGTGCAAGAAGCACCACCAGGCACAATAAAATCATAACGTATAAAACGTTTGTCATTCACCTGAGATTCAGCTTTCCATGTCCTCATTAGTGTTTATTTCTGATGAACCACCAAAATCCAAGAGACTGTTCCAAGCTGGTTGAAAACAGCCCTCTGTTTTCATTGTGTTTGTGCAAGATATCTGCCTTGATCGTGCCTTCAGTAAAAAACACACACAACGTTGAATATCTAAAATATATTTATACATTTTGGGCAGTTTTTTATGTGGGCAGAGACGGAATGAAGAAATTGAGAACTAAACATGGTGGGAAATTGCTGCCAGGCAGAAAGGCACTGTCTGCTGGTGGGCTGGTGGCGTGGCCTAGCAGGAGGGCCAAGCCCAGCAGAAGGCCAGGGCCCGGCAGTTACCACACCAAACCTAAGATGGTGCTTTAGTAGATGTCAGAAGCAGTTTATCACTAAATCTTTCTGGATTTAAATTCCTCATTCCACGTCTCACATCGCTGAATGGTGGTTGGTGTTGGTACAGACCCCCTCCGTGCAGAAGGCTCAGCAGCGGGGCTGGTGGCCCACCCTAATTCCTACGGGGTGAGGTAAGGCTTGTCTAACACTGCTGCTGTTATTGCTGTGCCTGCCTGCCTTGTTAGGGCAGGCTGAGGTTTCCTTCCCACCCTGACTGCCTCAGATTAATCAGACCATCGCTGAGCTGGAAAACCTGCAAAATCTGCAAAAACTGCAATATCTGCAAAATCATACCTGATAAGACTTGCATCTGACCCAAATATTAAGAAATGGAGGAGGGAGGACAGGGCTGCTGGTGCAAAATGGCCCCAGTCACCTCCATCCACAACCAGATGCTTGCAGGAGGTGGTGATGAGGACAGGACAGGACAAGGGGCAATGGCCACAAAATGGAGCCCTGGAAGTTCTGCACCGACATGCGAAATAACTTCTTCACGGTGAGGGTGACGGAGCACTGGAACAGGCTGCCCAGGGAGGTTGAGGAGTCTCCTTCTCTGGAGATATTCAAGGCCTGTCTGGACGCCCACCTGGGCAGCCTGCTCTAGGGAACCTGCTTTGGCAGGGGGGTTGGACCCCATGATCTTTCGAGGTCCCTTCCAACCCCTACAATTCTGTGATTCTGTAATTCTGTGTGATATATCTGATGAGTCTGGTCATGCAGTATGGGATTTCTCTCCTGGGAGCACCACCCTGAAGTGTGTCACTGCAAGGGGACCACGGTGTCCCCAGGGGAGGTGTCACCTCTGGGGTATGAGAGAGGTCCAGGTGTCTCTTGGGCCCCCGTTACAAAAGAGGCCTGGATGTACTGGGGAGATCCCAGTGCAGGGCCACCAGGATGATGGATCCCTGCAGCTGTTTGAGGAACAAATTTGGTGATGGATTTTCCGGTGTATTGGAAAAAGTTGCAGCAAAACCCAAAGCTAGATAGATTCAGGAGAGAGGGGATTATTAATTACTTTTTCTTTTCTTTCTTTTTTTTTTTTTTTGAATAAATTACCATGGGCCATTATCAGTCCTCCACTATGAGCCCTATTTTTCATGTGGAAGAACCTGAGACCCAGAGCTGCCCTCCTATGGGCTGGGGCCATCCAGCAAAGGCACATGAAGCTGCCTGGCATTAACTTTCTTCTGATTTTCTGTGTAATTACTCAGACAGAGATTCCGCAAAATACTCCATTTTGCTCTGAGAGTGTCAACACTCCCATCATCTAGAAACAGATTGAATTACAACATAGTTCCCTTGACTTGGTCAATTGGATGGTCAGCTCTCGGTGCTTCTCTTCCTACAAGTGTCAGATACGGATAGTGATTCACCAAAATGCAGTGGTTCATTATGCACCTCTGTTAAACAAAATCCAAAGCACTTTTGGAGAAAGCCACATATGAATATTACTGTGTTGCAACCCATTGGCTGTCAAAGATTTAATCTATATTTCAAATAATGCCAACTTAATGAAAGCTCCTGGATGTATAAATTTGTCCTTTGCATATTTTTTGCCCTTTGTCTTTTTTTGTCCTTTGAATATAACTTTTATATTTTTGATTTTTATTTTTTTTTCTAGAAAATAGGTACACAAAAGCTTTAAAGTTTTAGTATTTCTGATTTCCTTAAGGAAGCTGGATTTAGAGAGGCGCTGTCCGGTGTCATAGCACGGGATGCCTTTCACCTCCCAAGCCTAAGAAACTGCTTTGGCATGGAGGTGATGTTCACGATGAATGGTGGCAGTGGTCGCCTGTGCCTCTGCTGCTGGGTCCGTGCTCGCCTTGCCCGTCTCCAGACACACAGCTCAGGTACCACAGGAGATGTGCAGCTGCCGTGGGCTCCGCTGACACACAGAGAAGAGGACCATGCAGCTGCAGGAAGGAAACCAGATCGCACAAGGAGTGAGCCCATCTTTAATGATTCTCAGTTCACAGGGCTCACACATAGGGCAGGATCCTAGGACTTTGATGTTTCACATATGTCTTTAAGTGAGATGAATCTGAGCTCAAATTCACTTATATTTAAGAAATATTATATATGCAAGTACCCGGCTATGTGTACTATTTCTTCTCCATTGTTTCAAAACCCAAAGCATCCTGGCAAGGAGGAAATCATCCCTGCAAGGGGGAATTTGCATTGGGCTGAGCAAATATTTGGAATCTGGTGAAGGGCCTGGAGCACAAGTCCTGTGAGGAGTGGCTGAGGGAACTGGGGATATTTGGTCTGGAGAAGAGGAGGTGCAGGGGAGACCTCATTGCTCTCTACAACTACCTGAAAGGAAGGTGTGGGGAGCTGGGGGTCAGCCTCTTCTCACAGGTAACTAGTGATAGGACTAGAGGGAATGGCCTCAAGCTGCGCCAGGGGAGGTTCAGGTTGGAAATGAGGAGACATTTCTTCTCAGAAAGAGCAGTCAGGCACTGGGATGAGTTTCCCAGGGAGGTGATGGAGTCACCATCCCTGGGGGTGTTCAAGGAAAGGTTGGATGTGGTGCTTGGGGACATGGTTTAGTGAGTGATGGTGGTGGTAGGGTAATGGTTGGACCAGATGATCTGGGAGGCCTTTTCCACTCCTAATGATTCTGTGATTCTATGATCTATATACAGCCCAGTCGAGAGGGAAGTAGTGTTGCCCACTGGGTATCTGCTCAGTGTTTGGTGAGAGCATTCAATTCCTATACCAGATCTGAATGAAGAAGGGTATGACTATTTCTTCAGCTAATAAAATTTGCCTCATCTCACTATTTTACAGAAATTCTCATATTTTTAAAATTACAAGTCTGTATTAAAATTGGACTTCTATATTAAATAGGACTATATTAAATAGGACTTCCTGACAGAGTCATTAGTTGCACTGCAACGGGCAACAATCCATGTTAGCTTTTTATTGCTCTAGGATGATCATAGTTCATTAAAAATAGAAGACATGGCATCTAGACCAATTTCACCAGTGTAGCCTTAGATTTTAAAGATAATTCCTAATACATGTCCCTCAGGGAGGAGAGAAATATAAGTGTAAGATTTCTCTGAAAGTAATTCACATCAATCTCATCCCCCAGTTTCTTATAACAGTACTGAGTTGCTGCCAATGTAATTTTAGAGACATTACTCTGGAGTGAAATATAGTAATAATCTTACTGGCCAAGAAACAATATTAAATATTAATTTCAACAGATAATATATTGTCAAGAATTCTTATGGAAGTAGTCTGCATTTGGATATCGTTTCATAATGTTTGAAAGCAGAATTGAGGGCGCACCGGGTAGAAAAGGCTTTCCTAGACTATAAACAAGCGGGTTTGATGCTGATGTGCACAAAAATCTCTTCCACTTCCTGGAGTGTGGTTGCAGCAGATGCAAGGCTCGATGCCTGCACAGAAGCTGCTTTTTGGTGCCCAACAGGATCACGGGAGCCATGGAAGAGCTGAGCCTTGGGACCTGCAGCAGCTCATAACTCCAAAGAGTGTAGCTTGTCCCAAAGCAGACTTGCAAATAATTCAACGTGCGTGATGCTTTGTCCAGGATGGGATTGTCCTTAGAGTGCATCTCCCTTGGAAAACAAGATTCCTGTTGAATGGGAGGGCTCACCTGGAGGTGGGACAGGCGACTCTGCCCCAGCTGGTGCTGGGCATGGGGAGACGAGATCACACCTTGCCACCTGTACTAGTGCCCAAAGGAGACTTGTGCATGGGCTGGGTGCTTGGGGTCAGCCTCTGAACTGCTCTTTATACAGCAGTAAGGAGTCAGGGGACATGTGGTGCCTACTCGTGACCCTGTATTTCAGGTTATTCAGTAATGTCTTAGAGACCCCAGTAGAAATCCTCATTCTCTACTGATGCAGTGCCTAAATGTACCCTTCTGTCACAAACAGCTATACAGCTACAGCACCTTTATACTAACACCAGAGCACAGCTCCCTGTGGTGTGGAGATAAATATGTGCATTACTAAAATACACATTGCTGTAAGATCTGATTAGATTGAAATTCTTGGTCATCCAAAATGAAATAGTGCAATATCTATTGACTGAGAACCATATTCAGAGGCATCAGAGAAAGTTGCCAGTAGAAATATTAAAGATTTTGGAACAAAGTCTCAAGTAGAATCATGAAGAAATGTCACAATGACTATTACCAGAGATGTCTCTAAGTTCTAAGGGGAAGACTAAGGTGTGGAAGGCTGTAAGGCAGAAGATGAGAAGGTGAAGAAGGCAAGCTGACAAATCTAACAGGAAGGTTTGAATTCACATGGTCTATTCACTGCAGGGAGCAATCTCTCCCTCCTTGGTGCTCCTAGCACAGTTTGTCCTCCCACTGGGCTGTGTCCTTCCACTGGACAGTACAAGTGACCTGAGTGACACCAGGGTGGCCTGAGTGGGGTGAGAAAGGGCTCAAGGAGGAGGAGCAGCAGCCTCTGACAGCATCTGACTGTTGTGATGGTGGGAGGAGGTATCCTGATAGCGTTGTGCCTTCTCATTAGCAGAGTTTTAAGGAGCTTTGTGCAGGTTTAGTCCAAAAATGGGGAAAAATATTTTTCCTTCCACCAGGTACAGATATCACAACCCCAGAAATACAGTTTCATAGTGGAAGGGAGCCTCTGGCAGAGCGTAACCGTTGGCAGCCCATGCCCACTGGTAATGGGAAGAACAATCTTATGACAGTGGTGTGTACAGAAAGGGCAGAAATGACCATTAACTTCCTTCAAATGTTCTTTTCTTTGGGTCTGGTCAACTTGGGAACACTCCATCCCTGTCCCCACAGATGTCCCCAGATGGAGCAGCCTTGGGGGGCCAAGCCTGGGGCTGCCGACCAGCCTCTGTTTGGAATCTCACAACTGCCAATACAGTTCTGCTACAAATCTCCCTTGCAGTAGAGAGGGGAAGATATTTGGTTTTGTATTTAAAATGAGGAATAATCTGTTCTCTGCATTAGGACAGCTGAGCATTGTTCCTGCCCGGTGTAGCACAGCATCAGGAATTTTGCTGTTTAAATTTGCATCTCTTGAGTCCCGGAGCAAAATTCTCTCTAACACTGTGAGATGTGGGGCATAAAATTTGTCCACGAAGATTTTACCTACATAAATAGACCCCATCTTGCTTGGCAGGCACTCAGTTGCCATTTATCTTCTACATTCCTTTTCAGGGTCTCCTTTCTAGTTACTGTATTTTTATTGTCCATTTGCAAGAGATTTCAAATAAATTTTAAGAATTAATGGAGTATTTTTAACACATAACATGGATGTTGAATCACTAAGAATATATTATACCAGATTCTTTTTTTTTTTTTTTTTTCTGAGCTTATTATGTTGTTAGTCTTGATACCGAGGTGATCTTGATGAAAAGGAAACAGTCACTGGCTAGGATGGTTTGGAAAATGAGTGCTAACGGTGTCGTGGTGCAGGAGCAGAGGGATCCATGAAAACATATGGGCTGGGAAGAACTGCTCCTGTGGCAGTGCTCCGGGCTGAGCTCTGTACTATATACAATCAAAAACAAACAAACAAACAAAAAAAAAAAACACAAAACAAAACAAAAAAGAAACCAACCAAAAACCACCATATCAATAGGGCGTCTTAATACCTAAATTGATTTGAGTTCTTAGCATCTCACCATACCCAGTGTGATCAGAAGTGATATGAAATATCACTGTGGTGGGGCTATTAAACAGATGTACTTGATGAAAAGGTAAGTAATGAAAATAACTTAAAATTAAAGTAACTTAATTGCAGCTGGGTGCTTGCTTTTCAGATGCTTTTCAAAGGAGTTCTTTTCAAAACAAAGAAATTATTTTCAAAATACAATGAGTGGGAGTTTTCATGGGAAATCACTGGGTTTGACTTGGTGTTTTCAGTCCCTGATAACACGGCAGTATAGGAATTTGTGGCTGAAGGAAAGGGGGGGGGGATCTTCAAACATCAGTAGGTAACTTTACCTTTTTTTCAAAGAACCTACTTTAGAGCAAGCAGCTAGCTCAGCAGAGGTGGTAAGGGCCCGGGGATGAAAGTCACCATCAATATCTTACCTTGTGTTTATTTTAGCTGCAGCCTGAGCCCGTGGCTCTGTACTCTGCCCTGGCAGCTCCATCACAAACCTGGGTCGAGCATCAGCCCGGTACCCAGATCCTGCCCTGAGCAATACATCTATTAAAGCTGCATGTGTGTCTTTCTCCACACAGGCTCTGCAGCAGCTCTGCTGTCGACAGCAGGTTTGCCCATGCAGCAAATTGCTTAATAACAGAAAATCTTCAAAGACTGCCAGAATAAATAAATCCAAAACTGCACAGAATAAACAAATCCAAAAACTGAATCTGAGGATGGTTTTACACAGGACAGCTTTGAATCCAGCATGTAATTTAGCCAACATACTTTGAATTATATAGAGAGTTAACATTTACTCTTCCAAAAGCTTAAGGTTTCTTAAAAGGTCACGTTTCATTTTGTATTAGAGCATGCCATGTTGGCTTTCTGCTCAGGGTTTTTTTTGCACGTACGAGCGCTTAAGGTAAAATATTTTCTAGTTCCAAAAGCAGCAAGTTTCTAGACATTTAATACAAAAATGTTTCCTTCATGCCCATTTCTGGTCAGCAGGAATTTTTCCCGTCTCTTTAAAGCAGCAGGGTAGAGGAATTCAGGGTGATTTCTTCATTATTTTTTTTCTTAGATTCTCCAGAGAGCAAAAAATATCACAAAAATACAAAATTATCTTAACGTGCATGCCCAAAGCATTTGCCTGTCTAACCCATCATGCCGATCTGAGCTGCCCACTTTGTTTTTATGAGTTCTGGGAAGTCAAAACACAAAACTATTTTGCTTTGGCAATCGTAACTTCAACCAGATGAGAAGCAATGTGCTTGCACATCCTTGTGCTGTCCCCACCAGGTTCAGGAGAGCGGCTGCGGTGATGTTTGAGGAGTAGCACCTGCCTCGTACCTACCGGAGCAAGCCAGAACTGAGTGAGGAACTAGAGTGATATTTACTCTAAATTTTAGGAGTGGTCTGGTTTTGACTGTTAAATCCAGTGCAGTTCCAGCTATCAATGGTTCTGAGTTAAACTGAAAAAATACCTGCCTAATTAAACTGTTAATTAAACTGGCACAACCCTGGGCAGGCATGCTTCTGACAAGAGAGCCTGCCATGTAATTTGAGGGTCCATGCAGATTTTCAGTTCATTTGGATTTAAGTGGGTCAAATAGCTGAGCTTTGCAAACCTGAGGGGTTTTGGTTCACGTGGGCTGAGGGACGTCAGCGCGCAGGTCCCAGGCAGCAGCCGTGGGGGGCTGCAGCTCCTGCATTTAAAGCATCCTGTAATGAATCTCCAAAAGAAAGACAGGAAAAAACAGTGCAAACCCTGCAGCTGCAAAGAAAAAGTCATCTCTGAAGATGAGGAACTGTGAAGCATCTCTGAACTGAAACCAAAATGGCGGCGAACAGATTTACGCTGTAATGCCATGAAAATAATTGGGGAAGGAGAGCAAAATGCATGCGTGTGTATGTAAGGGAGCAAAAAAGATGTACTACAGAAGGAAATGTTGTCTGCCACCCTATCCATCAGCAGCAGGTGATGTCAGGTTTATCACAATCGCTCATTGCAGTCCAGAGAACAGCCACAGTCTCCTACCCCTAAAGGGTGGTGGATAATTTAACTGAAACACAGTATTTTGATTTAACGGTGGCTAAAGAATGTCATTTTTTCATCCCACTAGGCTGTAGTGAAGTGTTTCTGGCGTGGCTGCTGCCTTGTGGAGATGCAGCCACCATGCAGAGCATCCCTGTCGTGCTGACGGATGTGGCGATCTGCCTCAACGTGCTGCACAAGCAGTGCAGGCTGAGGAAACACCCCGAGGGAAAGCAGAGTGGCCAAAACTCCAGGAGAAAACACAGAAGATGCTTTGAGGAAGTGTGAAGAACATCTTTTGCAAGGAAAGCCCTCATAGCTCATCATCACGCTTTACCTAGCAGGCACAGGAGGAGCACAGAGAGCCCAATGTAGCTATGCAAATTCAACAGGTGAAAATCTGCCTAAACTATAAGAAACTGAAAGAATTTTAAATATCCTAGTTTCTAAATGCAAGAAATACAAAACAAAGCTGCCCGTAGAGTTCCCAGCATATTGATTGCTCTAACCTTATGGATCATGGATCACATGAAGTTGTGGAGTGGCCTTCTCCCAGTTGTGGCTAACCTGAATTGGTCTCCTGGGTGCTGGTGGTGGTGAAGTGAGAGAGAGGCAACTTGTGAGGTTGATTCAGCCCATCCCAAGAGCACAATTTGGTGTGATTCATCTCATCCTGAATGCAGGAACCTCTATTCACCTGGGATGAATTTTACAGCTTAGATCAGGTGAAGCAAACCCCATCCATTAGATGAGAAAGCTTTGAAAGTAGTCTGCAATTGTAGATCCTTTTTTTGGGGTGGGATTCACTCCCCATCTTTAGGATGTTCAGAAATTGGCTAGCCAAGTCTGAAGTAGTTGCCTTAGGCTTTCTTTGTCATCAGTAGAGAAGGACTACTGATGCACTTCTGCAGGACAATTCATCCATCTTAAGAGAGCTGGTAGGCTGGTTGGCTGAATCATCCTCTGGAAATGCTCATTGTCTTCTGCTGAGGCAAGCCAGTGTTAACCAAAACTGTCCATAAACCACATGTTGCTTAAAAATAAGAAAAACACATTTGGAGAATACAGGATTTTTTATTTTTATTTATTTTTTTTTTTTTTTATAAACTAGAAATACAGGGGTTTGGTAGCACATGGAGACCCTAGGACTGGTTTGGTGGTTGCAGGTGCAGTGCTGAGAGCACTGGGCAGAAGAGCAGTGGAGATTAGCCCAAAGGGAAATCGTGTATGTGCTGAACAAATACAAACCCTGGAAGTCTCCGATCTCACACAAAACAAGGAGTGTGTCTCCCGGCATAGTCTCTGAGGATAGGGCTACAAATGCTGTTAAGCCAGGCTGTTCACAAGGAGTGAAGGTGCAGCTTTGCAAGGCCAACACCTAAGCGAGGTGTCTACCTGGGAGCTGGCTGTCCAGCCTGTATACAGGTATATATATGTCTACATATGCACATGGAGGGAGAATTCAAATGGACCAACATGGAAGAAGCTGCTGAGGCTCATTTTGTGCCCCAACATTCAGGTTAAAAGAGCAAAAGTTCTCAGGAGAGTTGCTCAAAAAATAATTTTCTCTACAGACCTTGGTGGGAGGAGAAGCTGTGGTGCTGGGCCATGGGTATTTCATAATTCCAGTTATTCCAGGCTGAGCCAATGCTTGTGTTCTCAAGGAATTTATGTTGGTAAGACAGTAAAAAATATTAAAAAGCAGTTTTACCTGAACTAGTTATTTCTGTATTGAAAGATCATTAGCAAGAGGCAATTTAGCTGTGTGCCCAGGTACTGTGCAGGTGAAGGTGGTGGGAGGTGTTGGTTGCAGAATCACTTAATAAATGAGTTTTTGTTAGCTGCATGCTAACCCTTGTGTAGTTAAAAATGGTATGCTCTACTTTTATGGACAACGTGGTGCTTAGTTGACTGAAGTTTTCTTTGCTTTTTATTACTAAACTGCATGCAAAATTCATATAGAGCAACCAGAGGCAACAGGGAGCTGCAGACCAAGCAATAAAGAACCATAACTATTAAAGCTGCATGGCCTTCGCAGCCCTCAGAACCCATGCAGAAGCCTGTGCTGATGGACAGGCAGGGAGACACGGGCTGTTAAAGTGAGCAGGGCTGCGAGCCGAGCCCACACCGCTGGTGGGGCTGCCTGGTGGCCCCACGAGGCACATCCTCACCTGCCCACCTCATGCCAAGGGGATGCTCAGCCGAGAGAGGAGCGCCTTGCTGGGTGCGGGGTTTGGGTCTGGATTTTGTTAATTAATACAAAGCTATTGTGGCAGCTCTACAGCTTTAGCAATGCTTGTAGTGGTTTTTAAACCAAAGTAATTGTACTTATTTCTCGTAGAGCTCTTTAATTTCCTAATGAAAGAAGGCAAATTAAAGGAGATTTGTTTCTATTGACAGAAAATACCTATTATAATCCTTTTGAAAAGCAGCGCAGCCTTTTAGATGCAGACAAGGCATAGATGCAGCTAATTGCACAGCAAATTTTCCTGCAAAGTTATGCTTCATTTGTTTCTGAGTAGTCCCAGTGATTTTAATAATCCTACATGTTAAAATAAAATTAAGCAGAGGAATTTTGCATGTCAGAGCCTTAGGGGGACAGTATACAGCAGCTGAAATTTATAATACAGCTCAGTGCTGTGTAAACGGGTTTATGGCTGCTTTTTTAAAAATAGATTCCTGGGCTAGAAAACAGAGATGGGATTAAGCTATTTAAATTAAAGAGAATATAGGCTTAACTAAAGATGAACGTAAACTGCCCCAGACTGTGTTTAGACTGGAAGAAAGCCTGTGACCATCAGAAGAGTGAGCTTTCTGAGCATCTTTCTGATAGGAAAAACAGAGAGAGGCTGACATTAGCTGTGAGATACGCCTTGGTCAGCTTGGCACCATCTCGTGATGTGATTCCCTGTGGCAGGCAGCGACAGAGTGCGATGACCTCGGAGCTCTGCTCCAGCCATCTTCTGTTCCCAGTACGATGCAGTGAGGGCTTTTCATGTAGATAATCTCCACAGACTTATTCTTGGCAACAAGTTTCTTATGTTCAAGCACTTCAATATGAAAGGTGAATCAGGCCCTCTTCTGCAGAGGTAATTGGGTCAGAGGAAATGATTGATGACCTTCAGTGATTGCAGCAGAGGTGGGAAGATGAAGGCACTTGAAATGTGTCCCTGAGCAGGAGAGGCTTTAATCAAGCAGGAACAAAAAGGGCAGGAGAACGACTGATCTGAATTGGTCATTGGATGCTGAGCCAAATTGCAGCAAAGGTCCTTGGTGATCACAGGCTGTGAAAACCTGGAAACTAATGCACAGTGAAAAGCAGTCGTGAGATCAGTACGCTGCTGTCTGGAGGCACAGGTACCAACACTGGAAACAGCAGGGAAGCGGGGAAACTTCAGGTGTTTGTACCCAGAGAATGAAACGTGGGCTTTGCTGTGAGAAGTGCTCAAGTTTTGCACTGAGAACCATTTCAGACTTTTGTGATGAGCTTCAGTCCTTTCCCAAGGAAGTTGGAAAGGACGCTGAATGCTCTAAAAGGAAGCTGAGATGATGCTTTGACCTGGCAGATGGTGATCCTGCTATTTCCCTGCACAGTGCTGTCTGGAGCCCATGTGGGTTGGTGCCCTCCGTTTGGGCTCGGCTCCTGGGGGAACACCCTGAACATGAGTCCTCCAAATCCCATGGGCATGTGAAACCTTCAGCAGCTAAAGCTATGGTGCCTATTTTCCCAGAAACAGAGAAATTTGGAAATGCCAACAGCAGACCTTGAACATGTCCAATAAATTAAGATGTGAAGAAAAATCTTTATACTAAGAGACCTCGAGGAGCTCTACAACTGCCACAGGAGTGTACCCTTGGTCACCAGCAGTATCAGAAACAAGAAGCAGGACATAGGGCCACCAGCCTGCTTGGTTCCACCACCTTCAGGGTTTGGCACATGCTGGGGACAGGTTCTAAGAAAGCAGTTAGTTGTTATCTTGTTTCCCACCATCTGGCTTGGAAGTAGTTGCTTCCCACGGCTGGTGTGTCGCCGGCTGTGTGGTGGCTGCAGAGCTGTGCCTGCAGGACTGCAAACACAGGGCTCTTTCCTTGCACCCTGAATGCTCTGGTCTTCATTATGCAGATGCCACAGAACTGCAGCAAAATACGGCAGCTGTTCGTGCAAGGAGGTGCACTCAGAAACAGAGGGCTGCTGCTGCTGGTCATGGTAAAAGCGTGACCCTTTCATCTGCATAATGAAGATACATGAAAATTCAAGAGTATTGTCTCAGTGGTGCCTTGGGATGTTATTCACATGAAGAACAGAGAGGAATCTCCAGGAATCAGCAAAAAATCAAGGAGAACTAAGTGTCCAAGAAAGGAGACCATACACTGCAGACGCCATCTTCAGATTGCCACAACAACCCGAATTGTATTTACACAGCTACGGCTTCCACCCACCTCTACAAACTGCACACACGCTTGGGATTCAGAATGAAGGGCTTTCCTTGGCTTTTAGAGTCTCCTATGGGTGCCTCCTCATCTTCTGGGGACCTGCAGCCTCTTTTGTGGCACTTTAAGGGCATGCTCGTCCCAGGGCTGTCTGGAGGAACCTGCTCCTGCTCTAGTCACCCAGAGCTACGGGATGGGGATGGGATGGATTCGGGAGGCCAGGGGCTGGAAGCTGCTCCTTTTGAAGGTGTAAGCAGCGTAGCAATGTGGCTGATACAGACACTCTTGGCTTGTGCGTTGTGTTGGAGGTGGTGGCAGGCAGCTGCGTCTCTCCTGCCAGCTTCCCTCTAGACCATTTTAGGACTGTGTTAATCCTAAATTTAACTGCTGATGTCAAAGGCTCGTGTTAGCTCCTTGCACCGAGCTCTGCTCCCACACACCCCAGGGGGAGCCAGGAAGAACTCCCTGATCACGGAGGGTTGAATCCCAACCCAGGCCATGCCTCCTGATGGCCATTCCCGTAGCACAGCCCCCTGAGCCATCCTCGTGCAGGGGGAGCAGCACCGCAGCTGGGACAAACTCACAGCAGGAGAGCTGGGTGCGCCCAGAGGGACAAGGAGGGAGGTAGGCTCTCTCTCGAGGTTGGCTGGGACCAGGATTGTTATTTATTGCTCCAGCAGTGCCCGGAGAGTGGGCGTGAGGACAGCTGTGTTTGCTTTGGCTTCTGAACTGACAAATTGGCAGGGGGAAGAAAACCCACTTCAGTCTGGATTTAAATGTATGTTGGTTTTTATATATATATATATATATATTTTTTTTTTTTTTTTGAGGGTGGGGGCTGTCATTAAAACTACAAAGGGAAGAAGAAAAAAGGTCCGTTCAGAAGAAAACGTCGGATGGGGCTGGAGATAACTGTTTCCACTTCAGGTACCTGTAAGGAGAACAAGGGAAACAAATGGCTCATCTCACAAAAACTATTTGAGAGAGTGGCAGCCACCCTGGTCAGCCTCCCATCTGCTCCCTCCTTCCGTTCCTGCCCCTGAGAGGCAGCTAATGGGATGGTCAAGGCATGGAGGACAGGCTCCCACCAAACTCCATGAGTTGCCATGCGAGCTGTCACCCAGAAAGGCTTTCCTAGGAAAAAAAGGTCTGTTTTTGGATTTTACTAACCATAGTGGGATGTCTCTTCTCATCAGTCTGCCCACTGTGATCCTCTCCACTCACTCTGCTCTTTTGAGGGAGCCCAGTGCTTGTAGCTGGACAAATGTTTAACAGAAAACAAGTCCTGGTGTAAAGGGCTTTCTCCCGTTCAGAAGAAGTGGGGACCATGACAAGCTGAGAGGGACAGGAGTTTTGGCTTGCAGGTGTTTGGATGGGATTTGCCATTTGTGGGAATGGAGTTGTTTGGTGCTATTAGGGAAATGTCAGTCGCAGCCACATGTGGCATTTTACTGATTGAGGCATGAGGATGTGTGCAGGCAGGACGGGATGTGGGTGGGCAGAAGGCTTGAGCTAAGGTAGCACCGGACAAACATCACCTCTGCATTTTGGTTTGGCTTCAGGTTGTTAAATTCCTGCTGTAGCTTGTAGCCCTTCATGTCTCCCAGAGTGCAGCCATGGTGTGGGTGGTGGGATCTCAGCCTGGGACATGCAGAGATCATGGGAAAGACATGAAGACCGTTGCCGGGAAAGCAAACAGCCTGAGCTGTGGCTGGGGAGAAATGTTTCTTCAGTCTCAATTTTTTTTTTTTTTCCTTTTTTTCCTGCTTTGCAGGAGGACCAAGCCCCATCTTTATATTTTTTGACTTATTGATTTTGTTGGAACAGGAGTTGGAGACCAAGATAATAACCAAGGGGTTAATGATGTGGGAAGCTTGGACTGGGGATGTTTATATGAAACAGGCCATCTGAGGTCTGCTAGCTGCTGGCAGCTCCCAGGTGGCTTTTCCACACATCGACTAAAAATTCCAGCCTGAGAAACTTTTCCTGGCAGAGGTTTTGTTGAAAGTGGTATGTTCCCAAAAAGAAGGTGAAAAAAAAAAAGGATGAATCAATATTTTCCAGGGGAAAATATGCTTTATCAAGGCATTTCTGCCTGCTGTGGGCAGTGGGTGCTGCAGGAGCTGCTGCTGACCTGCTTGTGTGCAGGTGTCAGATGGACACAGCTCTCCATGGAAAGGGAGCAGCCCTGGGGCCTCCATGTGTCCTGACTGCTGCTGGCCCCTTGGAAAAGTGAGGAGGTCTGTGTGTCTGGAAAAAACAAAACAAAACAAAACAAAACAAAAACAGAGTGGAAACCCCAGTGATGCAGCCAAAGCCACAGACGGTCAAGAATGGGCTGTTAGAGTTTGTTCATGGAGGTAGATGTCTCCTTCAGTTTGTGCAGAGCATGTGTTTAATGGTGTGTCCCTCATGAAAAAAAAATAATCCCAGAGAAAAACCTAACTCTGGCTTTTAGGATAACCTGAGATGCACATCCACTAGGGTTCACTGTCCCCAGAAGAGAGCAGAAGGTGGGTGTGCAGGGACCCTGCCTGCTCGGTGAGGAGAGACAGGACTGAGATGTGGGGGAAACAAGGAGCAACAGCAGGTTTCTTCCAGCTGTAGTGATGGGGAGCTTGGTCTAAGTGGTTACTGGAAGGAGAGAAAGGGAAAGGCAGCCTCTGTTGCACCATCTTTTGGGGAAGACTCATCACATTGCTCCGTGCCCCAGAAGAAGGTGCCTCCAATTTGCTCAGACGTGCTTCCAGTGCAGGGGGCACAGCAAGAACAGAAAAAGTCTTGAGAGTGGTTGCTTACTTTTTGGGAGAGGGAGTCAGACATTTCTAACAGGATTTACAACTTGCTCTGCATTTATGAGTGGTAGCAATTAAATAAATAAATAAATAAATAAAAATAACAACAACAGAAACCAACCCCACCTCTGAAAATTGTCCATGTCCAAGATGCCTCCAACTAGAGAACAGAGAATCACAGTGGCCAAAGGGGGTAGGACTGAATGTTACAGTGAGCAGCCTCGTAAAGCCACAGGAAAATTGTTCAGATTATTGGCTTTTTTTTTTTTTTTTTTTTTTCCAAATTTTCTAGTGTTAAAGCAGGTGTCTTTTTAGCTATTATGAAGTGCAGGTGAATTGCTGTGTTTCATACAGTAAAAAGATAAAGCCAAGCCCCATACACTCATTTTGTTGCAGCTGGGGTCTGGTCAAGTCATTGACCTGGGGAGGTCCCCTAACTGGGAGCTGCTCCATCTCTGCCCTACACCTGGGGCAGTTTCCATTAGAGAAGTTGTTACCCACTAATGTTGGATTACTGTTAATTTTTTTCCATAATGCACACAAGTAATAATCAGCTGCATATTACCTCATGGAATGATTAAATCACCCAGCTCCTCAGTTTCAAGGATACATCTAGACATGTCCTGCTAGACACTGCCCTCCCATAATGAACCTGAGCAGACTTTACGGTCATTCCTCACCAATAGCTCATAGTGGTTACACGGCATCGCTGTGCTTGTTGGTCTCCTGTGAATCACCAGACCATGGGATGCAAAATTGTTACTTTGGTTTCTTGCTGAGGGTTTAAATAACATGCACAAATCAACAGCCCCCGATTGCCACAAAGTGCAAGTCTAAAGGGCAGTCAACCCTTTAAAATGAGAAAGGAGAAATGGAGATGGAACACTTCACATTTTAGCTGGAAAAAAATATCAGTGCCATGCAGATACTTTTCTGGTGAAGATAGCTTTGTTTTCTTAAGCAGCAAGCGGAGCTGGCTGGAAAATGGCATTTCTCTTTTATGAGGTATTTAGAAACTTCAGCATTTGGTTTTGTTCTGATGTGGATCAAAGCCAAGGCATTCACTTCTTGAGAACTGAAGAGAGTGAGGTCTGGGCTTGGTGACAGGGAATTACCCCCCACCCCCAAGCCTTATCTGAGACACGTGGCCTGTCCCTTGTCAGTAGTGGTGGGGCTCACAGGTGTGCCCTCCTCATGCCCAGTGAGTGCCAAGCCAGACCATTTGCCATTTATCATGGAATCACACAGTCGTTAGGGTTGGAAAAACCCTCCAAGATCATCAGGTCCAATCATTACCCTACCACCAATGTCACCCACTAGACCATGTCCCCAGGCACCAGGCCCAACCTCTCCTTGAACACCCCCAGGGATGGTGACTCCACCACCTCCCTGGGAAACCCGTCCCAAAGCCCGAATGCTTTTCTAAGAAGAAATGTCTCCTCATTTCCAACCTGAACCTCCCCTGGGACAACTTGAGGCCATGCCATCTAGTCCTATCCCTAGTTATCTGTGAGAAGAGGCTGACCCCCAGCTCCCCACACCTTCCTTTCAGGTAGCTGTAGAGAGCAATGAGGTCTCCCCTGAGCCTCCTCTTCTCCAGACCAAACACCCCCAGTTCCCTCAGCTGCTCCTCACAGGACTTGTGCTCCAGGCCCTTCACCAGCTTTGCAGCCCTTCTGTGGACATGCTCCACGGCCTCAACATCCTTGTGTACATGAGTACATGATGCCTGTGGAAGGGTGAGAGGACAAAGGTGACAGCCTTTCCCCACACAATACCCACACGGACCTCCTTGTGTAGCCTCTCCCCAGGTCCCTCCTCCCTGAGCCCAGCTGCTCAAAGACGCCAGGCATGGCACGAGGTCTTCTTTGGGGCCTTCAGGTGGGACCATGAAAATTGTCATGTGCTGGGACATCGGTGATGGTGCCAGGCTGAGTGAAGTTGTGGCTGAAAGGAGGGCTGCTCCCCAGGAGTGGCTGGTGGCTGCATTTGTTTGGCCCTGACAGCAAGACATGAAATCACTGTGCCACAATGGACTGTTTCTGCTTTTCCTTCTCTCCTCCCAGGGGGCAGAGATCACACCCTCATACATCAGCACCACGCTCTCCACGCATTTCTCTTAGAGAAAAGAGAAGGGAGCTTTGTCTCTCTTCCCCACATCACCACAGCAGGGGCTTTCATACTCCCTTTTGCATGGTGGGCACAAGCAAGCCTGCCTTTTACTACAGTGACGAGGTCCCACTTGGTCTGCCCTTAGAATATCCATGGGTTTAAATATCTAAACCCACGCATGACCCATGCGAGACCATCAACCAGCCCTCACTTGTGCATCTGTCAGACATTTGCTCCAGGAAGGGCCTCGCACTGTGTCCGGGGTGAGGCGAGCCCCCAGCACCAGCACCTCTCGAGCACCAGCACCGTGCGGATGAACCTCAGGAGTGGCGCGGTGCTGGGTGTGTTTGGCAGAAGGAGCTGGGGCTCTGGGAGGCCCCGGGGAGAGGCACGGCACTGCAAGCACTGGCCTGTCCTGGGATGGTGAAATGTGGCACCGGGGAAGGTCAGAGCTGTGCAGGAGGAGCTGGAGGGAGCCAGGATGTGGAACAATAGTGCTGGGTGAACCTTGAATATAGGAGGATGGATTAGGAGCCAGACCAGGTGCATGCCCACGTACCCTGTGTATGCAGCCAGATGATGGTGGAAATGACAAGCATCCTTCACATGGACTAGCAAGCAGGGGGTCTGTTTTTGACACAATTCCTCCCAATGTCACCAAAGCATCACTGCTTTAATAACCCATTTCTGGCTCCTTTCAGATCCCAGAGAAACTGCTCAGTGTCCTGCTGTTTGGATTCCCTTTTTATTTTTCCCTGCAGAGCTCTGGATTTTTTTTATTATTATTTTTATTTTTAGCACAGTAACATCCCCCAAAGCAGCTTCCTCTGGAGGCAGCACTGTTACAGGTTTATTTCTAACTTAGTTTTCTGAAAAATAATGCAGCTTAAACAAAAAGCTATAGTATTTCCCATCTGACAGCAGAGATCCTGCCTGAGACACACTGCAGTTACATCAAATGATTCACTTTCGGTTTTGGGGTAGAGAAGCTTCCTCAGTCTGCTCTTGTGTTTCACCAGGGAGTAAATTGTGATTAAGAGGCAGAACTCTTGAGAACGAGACTTCACTAATTAATACACAAAGGGTACCCCACACACCTCTGTGCAGTGAATACTTACAGACCAAGGGCAGCTGGAGGCATGAGGTTGGGACCTCAAGGTGGTTGATGCCCAACGGATTAATTCACCCAAGGCTCAGAAGAGGCTGGGGAAGGGGTGGAAAGGCTGGTGACACCCAGCGTGAACCCCCTCTCCAGCATGGGCTGGGAGGAGAGCAGAGCCACTCCTTCGTGGGCAATCCCAGCTCCTCAGGCACAATGCCGTGCAGGGACGGCTCCTCACCACCTCGCCCCTTCCCACTGGGAAGAGTTGGATTTGGGTTGCAGGTGCTTGCTTTGTTTGCCTGCAAGGCAGATTGGTGCAGCCCGCCGTAAACCTGCAGCAGAACTAATGACTCACTCTGCCTCTGTAATTACAAGTCTGCTATGTAGGGTTTCAGTTCTTTTTTCTTTTTTTTCTTTTTTTTTATTTTTAACAAGCATAATCCAAAACTTCTGCAGTGGATACTGAACTTCTGATGGCTCAATTCTGCCCAAGCAGAAGGTTTCTCCCAGTGTCTCCCAGTATAGAGTCAGCACTTTGGGGCATCCCCATTCGTGGGGCTTCCCCATCCTTGGGACATGTTCTGGGTCACCAGCACCCTGGGGATCAGTGGGGGAGCTTCAGCACTGCATGGGTGAGCCTGGATCTGAGGACATCCTCAGGATATCCCAGCACCAGGGCTCTTCTCAACTCACAAAGGCTCAGAGCCCGCACAGCACATTTCTCTATGTCATTCAGCCCACATGGGTGCTTGGAGCACCCTGGGAGAGGGAGCTGTTGGCTTCCCAGGTCTGAGGTTTTCTGTTTAACTTGGTGGCTGGAAGTGCCTCATGGTTGAGCTCATAACTTTGAAATCACCTCCACAAGCTGCCAGAGAAAATGATGGATGGGCTTGGTATTCTGGGAGATGGACCAAAAACTAAGATCTATTCACAATTGTCTCAGGTATGTGGACTTGCTCAAGAGCGCTGGCTGTTCTGTGTGAATTGGAGTGATCTGGACCTTCATTGCTGAGACATCTTCATTATTAAACATCTGGGAAAAATTGCAAAACTGGCTCAATGTTGCCATGTATCAACATCTGCTGGAGCTATGTGCTCCATGGTAAGCCCATATTTTTCTCTGCAAAAAGATGGCATAATCCAGGACCCCTTCACTCTTTGCTCACCATTTTCTCATGCTTGGCACAAGGGGCTTTTCTGGGAAGCTCACCTTTGTGGAACCTTGTTTTCTCGTAGTACCTATTCCTCTTGTGGGACTGCCTGAGGTGGCATTTGTTCATAGCACAAATTCTTTTGCTGCTGTCACCTTTCCCCAGGTGCTTTTGACTCAACAGAAAATGCAGGAAGCCACCCACCACCCTTATCAAGATGGAACTAGCCCAGACACTGATGCCTCACATCATTTTTTCAGTTCCTATCACTGATGACTCAGTCTCCATTCACCGTCAGTCATCCGGGAATCATCCCGCTACATTTCCCCTTGGCCAGAGGCCATCCTATAACCTGTGCAATCCACCAACCTTCATGCCAGCTCCCCTAGCACCCTGTCTGCTTTCGAGAAGGTGCCGTCGCTTCTCCTTGGCACCTCTAGTATAGGGAAAGGCATGAGTGGAAGCAAACAGCCCCACATCTCCATTAGATTCATGTTTGGTGCATACGTATTAGCAAAGTCTCCTTCATGCTGTTGTCACCTTTTGGAGGTGATCTTCTTGCTGGGTCACTGCTGACCTTCGAGGAATTCAAGTGGCCAGTCCGTGTTTTTCCCCTCCATTGCACTTCCGTGGCTTTACTTTCCCCAAGATAATTATATGACTCAGGAAGACAAACGCATACTTCACATATTTGCGGGAACCATAATGCCGATAGGTGGGTTAGAGTATTTTGAAGCTCTTTGAACACACAAGAGCAGCTGAATTCCCGTGACTTACCCACACAACCCAAAGCAAGTCCAGGCAATGGCTGCATAGTTTTTGTGGAGCCCTTTCCTAACGAAGGACAAACGCCTCCCTGAGAAAGAAAGCTTGGTCTTGCAGCACCGAGGCACAGGCTCTTTTTGTGCTGGAGAAATCACGGACATTTTGTGAGGTAAGATTTACCATTTGTATTTTACTGCTTTTTACTGAGAGATCATGTAAAAACTTAGACTGGACCTGGGAGGTGAGATCTGGATGCAAGAAACAAACAGCATGGAGAAATTATCATCTCTTAACTAGATAAGTGATTGTTACAGGTAAAACAACCTGGCAGCTAATCGTCAGTGGAGATAAGTGGCAAAAAATGAGGTGTGGTGGTGGTTGCTAGCATTGTTTCAGCACAGGCAGATCTGTGGAAGACACAAAAGGAGACACTGTCTTTAAGTGGTTTAACATCTGAATCATTGCATTACAATTTAATTTGCTGAATTTGGAATAAAACAGAAAAGTAAAAGAAATGTTATTATTCCCTGCAGTAACTTGGGGGACTTTTCTTAAAACCACCCCAAACCTAGGTTGACCCAGAACCCCAGATGGGTTTTACTGAAGGGACAGTCAGTGCTGGGAGAGGCTGTGGGCATCCCAATGTGTTCTTCGGGGCCATTCCTGAGGGGTCCTTGCTCAGGAGTGGGAGTAAGAGCTTGGCTGACCTTAAAGACAATATATTTAAAACTTTTCAAGCTATTGTTCCTGAATATCTATGTAGATGCATGTACCCAGATAGGGATGGGCTATTCAATTGAAATAATGACATGCAAATAGCCACGTCGTTACTGATTTGCTTTCCACTTTTACTCCATGCCCAAAGGGATACAGAAGAGCTTTGAGCTCCTGTCCCCATCAGTGCAGGTGACTTGAGACCTGTAAATACCTCCTCTGATACCAGCCTGGGCCAGGTCCTCCAGGAAGGCTTTGTCATGCATCAGAAACAATCCATTGTCCCCTTGTGGTGCTGGGAGCCCACCTGCTTGCTTCCATGGTGGTTGCTCTTTTGGGAAAGGATCCTTTTGGAGGAGATATGTTTCATGGCTCCTGGATATATATATATATATATATATATATATATATTTTTTTTTTGGTAGAGGCGAGGGGAACAATACGACATGTGGAGGAGCCTGTCCTGACGTGTCTGCTGTATGTAAAGTCTCAGCTTTTATGAAAAGCGCTTCTGTCCTAGGGACTGGGGAGCCTGCAAGTGCTTCTTGGCTCTGGGCTTCTCCTGTAGCTGTCGTAAGATCAGATTAATGATGTATTAGTTTGAGATAACTACCATGAGGTCATGTAATTAACTTGCGATCATGCTCTGTGCCAGTTGGCTGAAACACACCGCTTTAAAAAAACTCTTTAAGACCAGCTACAAATAGAGCTTTTTGAATGATGGCATTAACAAACAGCTCATTAGTCACCTTTTGGACTACTTAAAGGAGAGTGTTCAGGGCAGCAAAGTGGTGCAGTGGGAGGTGAAATGCAGCAACCTGCCCAAGATCTCTCCCTCTTCTCCAGCCAGACCAAGTGCCCTTCTTCAGCCCCTGCTGCTTGCCTCAGCCCTGCCTTGGCTGCCCACCTCATCCCTTTGCCATGATCAGTGTCCATCGCACAGGCTGACAGGCTAGGATTGGTGCTCTTTCTTGCTGGAAATGCACTAGAAATGTCCAGCACCTGCTGGGGAGGTTGCAACATGAGCAGAAACAGAGATTTCTCTCCATGTTCTGTTCTCCCAAGCCACTTTGGCTTGGCTCTTGCCATGGTCCATGAAGATGATGAAGGGACTGGAGCACCTCTTCTGTGAGGAGAGGCTGAGAGAGCTGGGGCTGTTCAGCCTGGAGAAGAGGAGGTTTGGAGGGATCTCATCAGTGCCTGTCAACACCTGAAGGGAGGGTACAAAGAGGACAGAGCTAAGCTCTTTTCAATGGTGTCCAGGACAAGCCCATGACAAGAGGCAATGGGCACAAGCTGACACACAGGAGGCTCCCTCTGAGCACCAGGCAGCACTTCTGTGCTGTGCAGGTGGTGGAGCACAGGCACAGGTTCCCAGAGAGCTTGTGAGGTCTCCTCCTTGGGATCTTCAAAAGCTACCTGGACATGGTGCTGGGCAGCCTGCTCTGGGTGTCACTGCTTGAGCAGGGGTTGAGCCACATGGACTCTTCCAACCTCAACCAGTCTGTAGTTCTGTGATATGGCCCTCCATAGGGGCCAAGGCAGTATCAGCTTGACTTGGTGCTTCTCCACCATCAAGGCACCCCACACCACACCACTAGGCTGGACCCTGCTCTAACAACTTCACACATGAGCTCCTAACTACCACAGGTAACTGGAAAGGTTCATCATCCAAATAAACAAACCATTCAATGCCAACTGCTTCTCTGCATTGGAAGCTCAGACCAATAAGGCGGTGTGTGATGATCACCGGCCCTAGCCACGCACTAGGTCAGGTGAGAATAAGCATCTTGTGAAACTGTGCCCTCCTTCATTCCTTGTGGAAGAAAGAAGGACCAGAAAGGCTTAGCATGACTGTGGAAACCACCTCCAGTCTGTGTCTCCTGGAAGGTACCACTGTTTTTTCCCTCCCATGAAGTAGGTGGTTGCAGCTACAGCCCGTTCAACAGCTCTGGAGTTGAACTGTGAGCAAGGAGATAGAGTAGCTCTGAGAAATGGGAGAGCCTTCATGCAACAGCTCATGTCCAGTCAGCAGCATTCTGTTTTGATGAGCTGTGAGGATGAAGCACATTTTGTGGGCAGTGCTTAGGTGAGAGCTGCCAGCTTCTTCTTGTCCTCCATCTTAAGCCCTGCTTGCTGGAGTGTTTAGGGTTTGACACTGTAATCAGTTGTCTATTTGGGTTAGTCTCAAATCATTAACTCCTGGCCTGGCAATGTGAATTCTGCAGTTCATGATACTGAAAAAAAAATCCCAGTGCAGCTGCTGGGTGCCCAGAGGTGCCATGTGGCAGATTGTTTTAAACTAGAAATGTTCCCAATGAGGAGCCTGAATGAGGCTTGTCCTCTGCCAGCCATTTCTTATAGATCAGAGAGGTGGTAAAATATTGCCGAAATCATTATTCCAGTGTTATGCTATTTTATTCTGCAGTGTGGAAGAGCTTTATAGGTCAAGATGAAAAGGGACAGTGCTTTGTGATCTGTGTGGGTGTTAGCTGAAGTATAATGAAGGCTGTGAAGTAAATGGGGTCTTAACTTACCCTGCCTTCAATTATTTTTTATATTGTATTAAGATATCATGTATCATAGCAGGAATGTTGTGTTTGCTCATCTTGTGTTTTTAGAGGACTGGTGGAAGCTGTGGGTGTGTAAAATGAGCTTCTGTTCTAAATGGAGACTGAGCACAGGATCTGAGTGGAGGCTCTCTGGAAATTGGACATTTGTTTTTTCTTTTTCTTAAAAGATGGAGGTAATACGTGCTGGCTATTGACTGCAACAAACCCAAGCACTTTGAGCAGCCAGCGTGTAAATCACAAGTCACTGGGCAGAGCAGCGATGGCTCTTTCTTTTCCTTTGTATTTTAGCAAGTCCTCTGCACAAACATTGCTTACAGCTGGTGGGCCCTGTTCCGTGTCCATCTCTTTTCATGACAACCTACTTTTGCTTTCTCCTGTACTGACTAGATCTTATGCATCAGTAAAGTCAGAAGTTGTGCATTTGCAATTAATTTTCTGTTTGATGGGAGCTCAGGGCTTGTGTCTGAATCATTTCATGTCCGTGTGACTCTGA
The DNA here is from genome assembly GCF_011077185.1 of Oxyura jamaicensis. Taxonomy (NCBI): domain Eukaryota; kingdom Metazoa; phylum Chordata; class Aves; order Anseriformes; family Anatidae; genus Oxyura; species Oxyura jamaicensis. The sequence continues at coordinate 193,590,444 of NC_048893.1, read as the reverse complement.
ACAGAGATGGACAGCAGGCAAAGAGGCAGGTCTGGAAGCTGGCTTTTTTTTCTTCTGTTAAAGAAACAAGTGAATATGGAAAAGCCATTTTATTTTCTCTGCAGTGCTGATAAATTGCCCTTTCGTTCTTTCTCTCTCATACTTTTACTGAAGTTGCAGACAAGCCTGTCCCTTGGCAGGTGGAAAGAATAAATTGCCAGCAGTATGCGTTTACGAGATGCCTTTCAGTAGTGGAGCTGTGCAAATAATAGGTTTTTCATTTCAGTTGCTGAACTGAAAAATAGAAAATACTTTTTGTTTTGGTTTACCCCCTAAAGGAGAATGTTTCTTTTCTTCTCTTGGATTTTTTATTCCTTTTCATAGGCATTGCATGAGACATTCTGGTTAGAATTATTTAGTGCTTTTTATATCTTATAAAAAGAAAGAAAAAAAGAAAATAAAACACAAACTAGGTCAATCTCAGACAGAAAACATCATTTGAAAGAACAACAAAAATGTTTCATTATTAAAATGTCAAAATGGAGTCTTGCAGTTTCTCTCAGAATGTCTTCTCTTTCAGCTAAAACTAATTATATATTCATCCCAAACTCTCTGAGAGTTTCAGTATCTCGTTATTGTGCTTTGGGTGAATTTGCAACATCAAAAAACCCATCACACTGTCTGCACGCAGCAGTGGCCTGTTCTGTGTGCTGCTCAGCAAATGCACCCGCACAAAGATTTAATTCCACTTAATGAAGGTGTTGAGCAAGAGAGTGGGTGCAGTGACCTCTCACAGGCCTGTGCAGCCAGGGAAGCAGTGGTGCAGCCATGATTCATCCCAACGGGGACACAGCTGGCCAACTGGGGGCTGCCACCTCTTCCTGTGGCATCTCCCTGTGGTGGGGTGGTGGCCGGGATTCACCCATGCACAGGAGATGTGGTGGTGGGGCTGGGTCATGGAGACAGGGCCCATGCATGTGGTACTAGGCCATGGAGATGGAGCCCATGCATGTGGTGGGACTGGGCCATGGAGGCAGGACCCATACATGTGGTGCTGGGCCATGCAGACAGAGCTCATCCTTCTCTTTCCGTGCCTCGTTTCCTAAAGAAATGGTGCTGCTGTGATGGTGTCCCGCCATTGCTACCTGCCCACACATATCAGGAGCACCCTGAATTCAGGACCATGATGGCATCAAATTCCAACAAATTCCTATAAATTGTGATGATAAAGGGGGATAATAAGAAAGACAGAAAGACTTTTTACTAGGGTTTGTAGTGACAGGGCAACGGGTGATAGTTTTATACTGCAAGAGGGTAGATTTGGATTGGATATAAGAAGGGTGGTGAGGCCCTGGCACAGGTTGCCCAGCGAAGCTGTGGATGTCCCATCTCTGGAGGTATTCAAGGCCAGGCTTAGATGGGGCTTCGGGCAACCTGGTCTGGTGGGAGGTGTCCCTGCCCATGGCAGGGGTTGGAACTGGATGGGCTTTAAGGTCCCCTCCAACCCAAACCATTCTCTGATTCTATAACCTTACTTTAGGGAAAGGAAGATGGATGAAATGTCCCATGCATCCGTCCAAGGGGTCTGGGAGAGAAAACGTGAGCTGCTGTCTCCCTGTGCTGTGAACCCCAGCCATGACTAATGCCCTTGCAATACATCATTCTGCTCAGAAATAAAACTTCATCCCCAGAAATATTGCAAGGGATTAGAAACTTCTCAGCATTAGTAGAAATGGGAGAAGGTCCAAGTATCGGTGGCCTTTTGACCCAGCCAACAGACTTGTCAATATGATAAATTGAGGTTTGGCAGAGGCAGCTATCTACCCCTTGAATTGGGAACTGGGAATTGGATATCCCCCCTTGAATCATGCGATTTTTTCTCTTTTCCTTTCTGCTTGAAACATTGACACAACATTTTCCTCTGCCGAGAGAAGCTCCTCAGCAGCTGTCAGTGGTGTGGAGCAGGACAGGCACTCAGTGTTATCTTCTGGTTATTCCCCAGAGAGAGCTGCAGGAGGCATCACAAGCAGAGCTTTGATGCTGCAGATCAGAGATGGACCTTGGTGAAAACTGGAAGCTGGATGAAACCAACTGGTTGTCTCGTGGTGGGATCCATCCCTTTGCCAGTGTGAAAGGAGGTAGGACATCACTGCAGTTTTTAATCTGCCTGGAGACCATGCTGGGAGCCTTCCTGATGTGCTGCTGCCCATCACTGTGCTTGCAGTGGTCCTAGGGGCTGCATGCGGCTATATCCAGCTGAAATAGTGCTCAGTGTAAAGGTGGGAAAGGTCCGATCCAAACTGCAGGGACTGGCAGATTGACCGACATGCTCAATCTGTTGCTTGATTTCATTCCTTGGAATAGATTTTGCCAAATAAATAAATAAAAATAAAAAAGTAAAAATAAAAAAGTAAAAATAAAAAAGTAAAAATAAAAAAGTAAAAATAAAAAAGTAAAAATAAAAATTAAAAAAGCTTTGGCAAATTAGTACACCACTTATGATAGATGTCACCACCCTAATTGTCCACGGTGACCATGGCTGAGGAGGAGTGAGGAGGAGAGCTGGTAAAAGATTCCATTCTCTCTTCAATCATATTTGTGTGGAAACATTTAGGATGGGTCCTCAGAGACACTGTCCCAGCAGTGACAGGAGGGATGAGGGCTGCTCTGTGTGGGATCACCTAAGGTTTCATCCCAACTTAACACCTCATCAGACCTCCCAGCCCAAGTGCATGACTCTCCAGAAATTGCCAAGAAAGTACTTGGGGAAGATGCAATGGGAAATAGCCAGCAGACCAATTTCCTGCATCAATTAATCTCTACTTAATTTCCAGCCATCTGCTGGGATTTGCTTTTTATTTCCCATTCAAACATTCAGCAGATGCAACCCCATGTGCTCCTTCCAGGCCCCATCACCCCAGGCCAGCACCAGCTGTCCCTCGCTGGGGACAGCATCACCTCCTTTTCCACCAGAGCTGAATTAGATAAGGAAATTAATGCTTTAGGAATGCAGCAGCCCTGGGTGCAGCCTCCCAGCTGAGCACCCTTGAGTAGCATCTTTTTAACAGCACAGCTGCTGCTTCTGAAGCCAGCCAGCGTGGGGTGTCTCTGAGAGATGGGCATGGGGCACATGCCACAGCCCCTGCTTTTTGCCCCTTAGGACAACCTCTACTTCATTATTTTTATTAATTTTTTGCCATGGGCATGGTCTGTGTTATTGTTTTATAGCTGAAGCAACCAAATCTCTCTTGGATTCAGGATCCCACCACGCTTGAGTCTGTAAAGCAGAGGAGGGCAGAGTAGCTGCCATCAACAGCTTATAAAAACACAAAATAGATAAAGAAACCTTGGATTTTAGTTCTGTATGCAGCCCATTGATGTTCTAAACTAGTAGTCTTTTCTAACTGGTTGATCTCGCAGCATTTTACAGTGGGGGGAAAGATCTCTTAGCAATGCCATAGGTATAGACTGCTAAACGGTGTCATGAACCTGCCTTTCTTAAACACCCTCTGTGATCCCCCTAGCAGCAGTCCACAGTTTCCAGACTAAAAGTATTATTATTATTATTGTTTTCAGTCTGGCCTAGGTATTGAGCAAACCTGAAATAAAATAAAATAAAAAATAATAAAACAATATATTTTTTTTAAAAAAAAAAAAAAAACAGCACCCTCTGCATTTTTTTCTTTTTGAAAATTGCGTTGAGTTTCTGGACTTCAGCAGCACTTTTTTACTGAATTAAGTGTTTGAAAATAAAGAAATCTCTACCACTTCCAAAACAATCATCTGGCAGTCCTGCCCGTATTGAGCTGTGCAACTGCAAGCAGCTCACATCCCCTGCCCACACTGCCTTAGGGTTGTAGGGTGATGGCCGGGATCTATCCGGCTGCTTGGGGCCATATCCTGTTGGTCTCAACAACCTACAGGGTCAGAGACTGCACAGCCCCTGGGCAGCCTGTGCCATCACCTGTCTGTCCCTGAGGGGAAAAGGCATGTGCAGAGTGAGCTTAAAGCAAGCATTTTCACCCAAGCTCTCTGCACCTACCTCTTGGGCTGACTTTTCTGAGCATTTCTTCTTCTTCTCTCAGACAATGACATTTCTGAAGGAGCACCAGCCCTGTTTGCTCGGGATCAGCTGGGTAAGTCCATATGCAACATGTTTTCCTCTTTTTTTTCCTCCATACCCAGCAGAGTGGTTAGGAGATGACTTAGTTAAAAACCAGGGTGGATGCTGAATGCTTTCCATTGCATAAATTCATCACTACCAGTGCCTTTTTTGTGTGTTGTTTTTGAATACTGTCCACCAGAGGGATGGATGCTGGAGGCATTTAGCACCTTTCCGTGTGAAATTTGTGCAGAATTTCTTCCCTGGGAGCTGAGCTGCCACCTTCCCAGTGCTTGGGTGCTGGTGGGCTCTGGGTTGGAAGTCCAACCCTTGGCTGGCATTTTTTTGACTTTCTGATACCTTGCAACAGGATGAGTTTTTGGTTGGTTTGGTTTTGGTTGTTTTGCTTTTAGCCCTGGGAGCCAGAAGTAGGGGTGTGGAAAGTCATCTCCCCTTAATCCCAAGGCAGTAATCGAGACAGATGCATTTCTCAGGATGAACTAGAGGAAAGGTTGAGGAGGTGAGGTGCAGGGTGGGGAGCTTCTGCAGGAGGTCCCCCAGCCTCCAACCCTGCAGGTCTGGCACTCAGGGAAGGGGGAAGATCAAGGAGGCACCAGCCCCTCCTGAGAACATGGGGGAAGGCTAGAGATGGAGCAGATAATAGTGGCTGGGGACTGCCAGGCATGACGCTTTGCCCATCACCACATGGCAGAGCACCAGCCCTTCTTCGCCATGGAAAGGAGCCCTGCTCTTCACTTTACAGGTGATGGTTTCCCCACTGCTCTTGAAACCCACCTTGTCCCCAGTAAGGATGTTGGTGTGCATGTGTTGGGCTTCTCAATACATGAGAAGCTGGTAGAAACTCGGGGTAGGATGGTAAAAGTGCAGGAGCCCAGCATCCTGCATCCACCTCTTCTGTAAACCGCTGCTGCTAAGACCCAGGATCTTGAAAAAATCCTATAAATCCAGAGATGCCCATGAGCTGCATGACGCTTGCTGGCTCTAGAAGGGGCGGCTGGGCCAGCAGCTGTCCTCACTGGCAGTCTCATACATCTGATTGCATTTTAAAGGAGTTCTTGTGAGCTCTCTCCACTTGGGGTCAGGATAGAGACTGCTTTGACACGCGTTTGGCCAGACGGGTGTCTAACAGGGAATGGGAATAAAGCCAACAGCCTCCCCTTGGCTGCCTCATTCACTGCCCAGCTGATTTAAACCGAATGGAGTTACTTTAAAACACATTTTCTTTGACACAGCTTCCTCCAGCTCCTTTTCTTCTTGATCTTCTGCATCTCTTCAATTTTCCCTTGACTGGTGCCTTCCTGCAGGGACGTGTGCCTGTTTCTCTTAGCCTTGGCAAAACCTCCAAGTCTGAGCAAACATCGTGACAAAGACAGGCTCCCTCTTCAACACAACAAGATTTGATTGGTTTTAGTTTAGAAGCAGATCTTTAAGATGTGAAAAACAAGATTTATCCCTGGCTTCTTGGTGACCCCTAGTCAAGGGGCATGACTCTGGATGGGGCAGGGATCAGGGATGGAGCACAGGGAAGCCTGGTTCCTGGCATCTCCCCCATGTTAACAAAGCAGTGTGTGGCATCCAGAGTGAGCTGTTTCCTACTGGGGCACTTGGCTGTGCAGGTCAGCATCTCCCAGGGCCTCTGCCCAGCCCTGCTCCCAGCTGAGGGGCAGCAGAAGCTCCTCGGACCCCACTTCCCTCTGCCCAGTGCTATCAGACATCCCTCAGTCTGGAAAAGATTATTGAAAGCAGTGCTCGTATCACCTTACATTTCCACTCTGCCTTCCAAGCACAGCACAAGACGTGATTGCTCCATCCGAGGTAGACACAGCAGACAAAAGCATGTGAGATAGCAGGACGAGTAATGGAAAACTGATCCCTCTTCTTGCCTCCCTCCTGGCTGGTGAATTTTCAGCTGGATCAGCCTGCTGGCCTGAGTCATGCATAGCTGTGAGCTCCTCTGCCAGGCCAGCGGGGTGGTAAGAGCAACCACAGGGTGCAGGTGGGGAGGACGAGAGCATCCATCAGGTGTATGCTGGATTTAAGTGGTGGTGGAACCAGGGCTTGACAGCACCAGGTCAGTGCTCAGCCCTTGTGAAATAGGCCACCTGGTAGAGGAGCAGGGAGCAAAGCAGCATTTTAATAATAACATCCTGAGACAAAACATCAATATGGTAACAAGCCTTCACTATCCTAAAAGTCACAGAAAGGCAGGTCTGAGCAGGGGTCAGCTACGCCACCCTTCTGCCTGAGGGCAAGACTCACAGACAAAACCACCAAGGCATGGTGGAGCAACCTGTCTTCAGAACTTCCAGCAGCCTTCCCAGGGAACCTGCTCCAGTGCTTCACTGCTCCAAACGCTGCAGGTTTTCTTGATTTCTAATTAAATGTCTGGAATGTAAGCCAATGACGCATTGTGCTGCCGAAAACAAGCAGAAAGAGTTTACTCGTTTTCTCTTTATGTTCCTTTGTGCCTTCTGTGCTTGAAGGTTGTTCTTCCTTTAATACATCCTTCCATTGGCTGTATTAAATAACCCAAATCCCTTCTCTCACAGGATGTTTTTTAGACTTGTAGTGGTTTTCCCTGCTCTCCTTTGTCTCTAAACGTTTCTTGTCTTTCCTGAGCTGGAAGAAGCCCTCTGGCTGAGGCCGACAGAGGGCAGGAGGACTGGAGAAAGCCCCTCCGTGGGCCAGGCTGGGAGCAGGGCAGTGCCAGCACCTCTTTCAAGGTCTTCCTTTCTCACAAGAGCATGGTCCTGGCTCTTGCATGGCAAGGGATCTGCAGGTCACACAAAACTGCCACTTCAGCTGATGTTTCTCCTCTTCCAGGCACTGCTCAACTGCAGATCACCAACTCGCATCCTTTTTTCCCTGCTTGTCAAGCCTGCCTTGAACTCCAGTCCTGTGTCCAGCTTGCTGGCAGTTTGTCCCAGCCTGATGTCAATTGCAAACATAAAATCTGTGCTTGGGTTCTGAGTCATTCCTGGAAATGCTGATCAGTACCAGATTTAGGAGAGGTTTGTGCGTAGCCTCATGGCATTAGTAACTAAGCTCTGAGAAGGGTTTTGACCAGTCATGGTGTCATCTCTTAATTCTTTCTTCTAGCCCAGGTTCCTCTCTCTAATTTAGAGTGAAACCATATGATGAGGTATTAAAATCCTTACATATATACCCATATAGATTATATCTGCAATTCTCCCCTCATCCACAAGGTTTATCACCTCATTGCAGAAGGTGAAATTAGTCTGACCAGCTCTGTTCTTGCTGAATCTGTGCTGGCTGTTACTCATATCCTCCTTTCCTGCACATTCGCAAAGCCTTTGATCATTCCGATGTTCCCAAGCATGGAATGAATAATGACTGGAAAATCCCTTCCTAACACTTCTTTCTCTCCGCCTCTTAAAGAGTGAGTTGGGCTTTCCATGCCCAACCTCTGGAAACTCCTCCATGCTCTGAGTAACCAGGGCATGGCTCAATACCTTGAGCAGCAAGCTGATTTCTGGGCTTCTCTGGGGAAGAAAAGGCTCTGGGGAAACCTTACAGCGGCCAGCCAGTACCTAAAGGGGGCTACAGGAAAGCTGGGGAGGGACTCTTTGTCATGGGTGCAGTGACAGGACAAGGGGGAATGGCTTTAAACTAAAAGAGGGAGAGTTAGATTAAATATAAGGAGGAAACTCTTCACTCAGAGGATGGTGAGGCCCTGGCACAGGCTGCCCAGAGAAGCTGTGGATGCCCCATCCCTGGAGGTGTTCAAGGCCAGGCTGGATGGGGCTTTGGGCAACCTGGTCTGGTGGGAGGTGTCCCTGCCCATGGCAGGGGGGTGGAACTGGGTGGGCTTTAAGGCCCCTTCCAACCCAAACCATTCTGTGATTCTGTGATTCTAAGCAGAGGGCAAGGGAGGCAGTAGTGACCAAGGGACAGAGCAGCTTCCTTAAAAGCAGACACTGGGTAAACTACAGCTCACTGAGGTGGAAAAGAGGTGCTTGAAGGAGGATACGGTAGACATACGGGAGTTATGAATGACATAGGAGTAAATAAGGAAAGCCCTACAACAACCCAAAGGAAGTATGTCTTCACACAGTGCACAATCACATTGTGCAACTCATTGCCACAGGATGTCCAGCTTGCCAAAAGCATGAATGGGCTCAAGAAGTGATTAGAAAACATCATGGAAGAAATGTCCACGAAGGGCTCTCAAACCCAATGATGTAGCTGCAGCCTTTGGCTCAGGAAGTTCCCGCAGTGCAGGAACTGCTGGAGAATGGGTTCAGTGTGCTAGAGGAAACAGTACGTGTGTTTGTCCTCTTCCTTATATTTTCCTTGCAGTCGTCTGCTTTGTGGCCATGTCAGAGAGAAGACACCAGGTTAGTACAAAGCAAGGTGGTCCTTCGTGTGTCTATGGTGATTAACCATGAGTAAAAACCACCACCAGCCCACACCTCCTCTTCTTTTCCTTTCTTTGTCTCTCCTCTCCCACAGCCTGACTGCTGGATTGCAGCAGATATGAATCAGGCTGTGGTTGTTGTGTTCCTTTTGTTCTGCAAACGATGAAACCAGAACATTTCACACTCGCTCTGTGGCCCTGCATTGTCTCCTTGGCAAGGCCTGAGGTGGAATTTCTGGCCTTGGAGAAAGTGAGGTCAGGGAGGGAGAAACTTTCCCCACGGAGGAACATGTGCAGATGGCTTTTCTGTCTCTCTGCCTTCCTTGCTCCCTTCCCTCCTCCCTTCTCTTCCATTCCCTCATCCCTCCCTTCTTTTCCACGTCCTTTCTTCTCCACTGGAAATGTTTCTGCTTGCTGTTTTCAGATGATCTGCCTGAATGGCAGAAAAAAAATAATGAAGAATTCTGATTGAAAAGGGAGCCCCCCAGCCCTCCCTGCCCCAGGCTCTTGTGCAGCCTCACGGGAGCGTGCTGACATGGAAAAATAGAGCGGGAGGGCAAGGAGTGAAACCCACCCAGGGAAATCAGGATCAAAATGCTCGTGTGGATGAGTGGAAAGCCCAAGGACCTGTGCTGGATAAATGGACACAGCAGTGGTTATCTTGGTGTGCTCCTTGCACCTGCAGCACGGCCAGCAGCAGGAGCAGGAGGCTCCCACAGCCGCCGACCGCAGGAAACGCTGCTTCGGTGCCACGGTGTGCCGGGGGAATAAATACGTCCAGGAATGAAATCCCACTGGGTAAACAAAAAGGGAAGGAAGACAAAAAAAGCCCCGGTCCCTGCTCTGTTTGTTCCCAGTGCTGAGCAGCCATCCAGCTGTTTCTTTTTCCTCGTTGCCCTGACCTCATCCGATGCTGGAGGGAGTCCAGGGAGCAGTGCTCCACTGCACAGCGCCTGCCAGAAACCAGGCAGGTCAAGTTATTGGGGAAAAATGAAAGGCTCTTTAGCAGAACGGGAAAAGCAGATGTGCAGAGCGCTTTCTGCTGCCTCCAGATACCACACTGCCTATTAAGCACTTATCAGAGGGGACCTGACAAATACGCATAGTTGTCGCTGAGAAAACCTTACAGTGGCTGTTGGTTTGTCCGGGTGCATTTCTCCAGGGCTGCCTCAGCAGCTGAGCGCTCGGCCCACCTGGAAGCTGGCTTCTTCACACACCTCTGCTGGATAGGGCTTGAAACTGCTGCACGGGGACCGCCTCTGCCCGGAGCTCACAAATGGTCTGGGGAAGGTGAGGATGGTTAAAAGGAGTTGAGACGAGCCGTGGCTGGTGAGGAAAGATGGGGCTGTTTCCATCCGATGGGGCAGGTGGTAAAATCGTTTCTTTGCTTGTGGCATTAGGAATCTGTGTGCTTTGCACACACGGGTGGATGGACACGGTACCAGCATCCATACCTGGGTCACTTGGGGTTTGGGATGTCCAGCCCCAGGTCTGGGGCTGACAGCAGTGCAGAGGTCCCCAGCTCTGGGTTTATTGAATCAAAATGGAATTGAAGAAGAAAAAGTCTTTGAAAATCACTTGGAAACATGCTCCAGAAAATGAGGGATATGGGGAAAAAGAGAAATGATACTTCTAGGCAGAATATCAGGCTGCTTTCCTTGGAAATGTAGCAGTGCAACTCGTGCTGCCCTTGCTATACTACTGAGAGACAAGACAGCAGGTAATCCCATTTCTTGATACGTTTGTTCCTCTAGCACCGAAATCATCGCTGATGAATTTTGCCTCCATTTATAGATGGGTGGGTTCGTTGTTCACCTGTCTGTGCAAGCAAAGCCAGAATTCCTCTCCAGGGCAGGCAGGAGAGGGTGCTACACAACCTGGGATACTAAAGACCCGTTCGTCCATTGGACCAAGGTGTCTAATTATCTATTGTCAAGTTTTCCCTTGATTTCACAGAGGATTTAGTCACTGAAAATCTTGAATTTGGACCTAAATTCTTTGCCTTGAGGTACTCGGGGCATCCGCAGCAGGGGAGGGAACTGGGCATCTCTCTCTCGTCCAAGTCTGCTCCCCTAAGTCAGTTGATTTTTCCCCAAGGAAGTTAAAATGCGTGCCAAGGATGCGATGCTTTTCCTTGCCTCCCCCCTGAACAGCAGAAGGGATTTGCAATTCCCTGCTCTGCTCAAGCGCAAACCCTGCCTGTTCCAGCTGCCCACGGAGACGCCCCGGATCCCTGCCGCGCTTGTTCCAAAACCAGCCCCACAGCAGGGAGCGCAGTGCCCCTAAAACTCAGGCGGCTCCTGTCAGTGCTTCGGCTCCAAAGCTTCAGAGACCCCTCCCGGGGCAGCAGCTCTTGCTGCATTTCTACCCAAATTTCCCCCTTCAGCGCAGTATTTTGGAAGCAGAGCCCACTGTCAGTCCCTCTGGGGCCTGAATATTGTGTCCGTGTATGAAGATCGAGGAGGAAGGGGTGCAAGAGGAAGGGGGGCCACGCCGGCACCACGCAGCTCGCTCGGCTGGTCACCTGGAACAACGGGCTTCAGGAACCCGAGCGGCACGCCGGCGGTGCCCAGCACCCCAGAAGAGGTCCGTCCCGTGGGGCAGCGCCACAGAGCCGGTCCCATAAATGCTGGGGTCAGTGTGAAGCGCCCTGCACACACACAGCTGGGCGACGCAGCAGGCGGGCAGCAAGGGGAAGGGGCTGTGTTTGTAGCACCGTGCTCGCTGTGCCCCCCGGTCCTGCGCAGGCGGGGCGCGACCCAGGTTAGTGCAGGAACAAACCACTGGGGCATTGAGGTGAAGCTGGAGGATGCCCTAGGCGTGAGGAGGATGTCCTAGGGGATGGGGGATATCTTAGGGATGGGGAGGATGGCTTAGGTGGTAGGGGATGGGGACGATTTCTCAGGGGATGGGGAGGATGTCCTAGGGGATGGGACCCTAGGGGATGGGGAAGATGTCCTATGGATGGGGAGGTTGCCTTTTGGATGGGGAGGATGTCCTAGGGGATGAGGCTCTAGGGGATGGGGAGGATGTCCTCTGGATGGCCAGGATGCCTTAGGAGATTGAAGGGTGTCCTAGGGGATGGGGAGGTTGCCCTAGGGATGGGGAGAATGTCTTAGGGGATGGGGAGGATGCCTTAGCAGATGGGGCCCTAGGGGCTGGGGACGATGCCCTAGGGATGGTGAGGATGTCCTAAAGAGATGGGGAGGATGTCCTAAAGAGGTGGGGACGATGCCCTAGGGATGGGGCTCTAGGGGATGTGGAGGATGCCTTAGGAGGTAGGAAGGATGTCCTAGGGTCTGGGCAGGATGCCCTAGGGTCTGGGCAGGATGCCCTACGGATGAAGGGATTCTGCCTCGGCTTAACACACAGCTCTGGGTCTCCGTGTGGCCCTACGGGCACTGCCCGCACCCCTGCAAGCCCCTAGGACAGGGCTCAGCCCCGGAGCCCCCCCGCGGCCCAGGGCTGCGCCAGCCCCGCCCCCCGCCCCCCTACCCCATAACCACGCCCCAAACGTTAGCCACGCCCACTAATATAGACCACGCCCCCCAACCCGCTCACAACGCCCACAACTCTCGGCCTCGCCCACCCGGTTAGGCCCCGCCCACAAAGCCAGGCTCCCGCCCACATGGCTGAGCCCCGCCCACAACGTTAGGCTCCGCCCCCTCGGCCGCCCGCCCCGCCCCGCCCCGCGGCCCCGGGCGGATCGCGGCGGGGAGCGGCGGGGCGCGGATGGCCGCGGGGCTGCCGGGGACGGCGGGGCGCGGAGCCGGAGGTAACCGGCGGGGGGCGGCCCCGTCCGCGTGTCCGCGCGTGTGTCCGGCCGTCCGCAGCTCCCCGCGCACCGGGGGGGGGGGGTGCCCGCGGCCACGTGTGCGGGGAAGCGGCGGCGCACGGCCGGAAAACCGCGGCGGGATGCTCCCGGGGATGTGCCGGGGGGGAGCGCGGGGAGCGGGCAGGGGGCGGTGGGACCCACGTAACGGGGGGGATCCGGTGGGAAAAGGTCCTCCTCCGGGGTCCTGCCCCGCCGCTGCCCCGGGTGGGAGCCGCGGGAACCCGCCGTGACCGTGGGGACCCCTCCGGTGACCGTGGGAACCCCTCCGTGACCGTGCCCCCCCCCCCCGGTGGGCTCGGGGCCGCGTTCACCCCGCCCGGCCGTGTCCCCCCCGCACCTTCCCCGGGCACCCGGGGGAGTTTTCCCCGCTCGGCGCCGAAAACCGGGAGAGGAGCTGGGAGAGGGGACGGGGGCGGCCCCAAAAAGTGATGTTTTGGGGGGAATTTTGAAGGAGGAGCACGCGGGGGGGGATTTCTGGCTGCGGACGGGGCTTCGCTGCGGCTCGGACCCGGGGCCTGCCGCGGCTTCTCCTGGTGGTGCGGGGGGGGGGTGAGGTTTCACCCCCTACCCCTACAGGGAGAGCAGAGAAACTCGCGTCTGAGCGCAAAATGCATTGAAAAAGGAGTTAACACCCCAAAAAAACCCAAACCCCACACCAAGTTACCCCCCCCCCCCCCCCCCATCGCAGTCCTCCTGCCAGGTTTTGTGCTCCGTGGTTTTCCAGCCAGGAAGGTCGCCGCTCGCTCGTTTTCCTCTTGCGATGGAAAAACAAAAAAAGGGGTGTGCGGTGGGTTTTTTTTTGTTGCCTTTTTTTTTTTTTCTTTTTCCTGGTGCTGTGCGGAGCAGCTGCGTGTGGGGCTGCGGGGACCCAGAGCTGCGCCAGGGCGTCCGCAGGGCCTCGGGCTGTGTCCAGCCAGCTCGGGGCTTTCTGCTTGGATATTCGTATACGTATCTGGGTATTTTTTCCCCTCAAAAATAAGCCGAGGCGGCTTTCTGAGAGAGGAACAGCTTGGAAGTCGGGGTGTCCCCTTGGTTTTCCAGGCTGCCATTCCCACACGTCCATGGGTGTATGTGCACGTCTCTCGTCGGGAAATGACTCCGAATGACTTTCTGGGCGCTGGGCTCTGAAATCTCTAAAAGGGATCCAGTCCTCGGGGCTGGCGAGGGGATGTTTCAGACAAAAAAGCATCCTGTCCCCATCCTGCCGGGGAAATGGGAGCGAGGCTGTGAAAGGGAGAAGGGGCATTAACCGGTGTGGCTTTGGCACGGAGGTGATGCCGGCGTGATCGGGATGTGTTAGGGTGGGAAACTGAGAGGGAGGGATGTGCCCCAGGCTTGGCTTTCCCCTCCGGATGTGCTGGGAGCAGACAGCTTCGACCTCTTGATGCAAGTGCTGCCCCTCTGAGACCCCTCGAGGTGGCAGAATTTGGGATTGCTCTAACTTATTTCTCGTTTCTATCCACAAATCACTGCTGAGATGCTGCGGAGGAGCTCGGGGCAGTGCCCGTGCTGCTTGTCCCGGAGGTGAGCGCATGGCATTTACCCGGCAGATTCGCGTCTCGGTGGAGATCCCTGCCTCTCCGCCAGGTCCGCAGCAGCTGCAGCAAAGCTGTGCAGAACTGGATCGAAGCACAGGTTTCCTCTGCAGAAGCTTTGGATGCTTTACTCCATCCCCGTGCTTCCCAATTTGCTCATTTAAAACCATTTCTTCCCTCGCTGCCGGTTGGACAAACCCAGCCTGATTTCGGAAAGCAGCAGAGAATCGGCCTCGCCAGGGAGGGCTCTGGTGTGCCTCCGGGATCCGATCCCAGGAGGAGCCATGGGCAGGGGGAGACACGATGTTCCTCGGGGTGAGGTGGGAGAGCGTGCCTTTCGTGGCCCCCCTGGACTGGAAACTGTGAAGGGGAGGGCTGAGCACTCCTCCCTCAGCCCTCGCTGGCTGGCTGCTCGCGGAGCGGTCCCAGTGGAAACTTTGGTGCTGGGGAGTATTCTGTGGATTTGGGAAAATCCCAGGAGGATTTTTGGTTTCGTACAGCAGTTTCTTTTTGGCAGCTTTGGGGTGGATGTAGTCTGGTTCCCATTTATGTCCTGAATTTTAAAATAGACCAGCCTTCATTCATCAGAAATAGAAATGGATAGAAATATAAAATAATGCTAATAAGAACAACATCACCTTTCTCTATAAAAATAATTAAGAAAACTGTTTCTATTGAAACTTTAGGATTCAGAAAGTGTATCTCTTTTTGTGGTGTTTTACGTGGCTTTTTCAGTAGGTGGGATTCAGCACTGAATTTTGGGGGTGTGAAGCTGGGGAACAGCCGAGCGAAGTCCCTCCAGCGGTGTCCTGGTGCACGTGAGAGCAGAAGCAGCGGGATGCTGCGTTTCAGGAAAGCAGAGCCTGGGATTAAAGAACAGAGCAGTTCTCGGGACTAGCTGTTCTAGATGCAAATGTGCCTTAGTTTGGTTTATTTAGGGGAAATCCCTGCTGGATCTGGGGACGGCACTGGGGTCCCCCGAGGTGGCTGGAGGGACCCGGGTGTGCACTGCGCGGGGTAGGCAGCAGGTCCTGGGGCCGAGCGGGGCGTTTGGGTGTCCCGCAGTGTGTACGTGTTCCCCTGCCTGCAGCATCTGGTGGTTTGGGGCCGTTTCTGAACCTTTTCGGAGCCGCAGGCTGCTCGCTGTCGGCCGTTAGAGCGATTTTCCCTGCTGTAAATCTGAGCTCAGCCGTTTGCGAGCAGGAGCGAGAGGCAATTATCTTGTTAGCGCTTCTGTGGGTAACGGCTTCGTTGCGCTTCTGCCTCTCAAAAGCAGCCGAATATAAATTGCGTGTAATGATTTAATAATGGGAGGCTCATAATTGCAATATATAATCGGGTGGGAAGAAGGCTTCGCGTCTTTTTCCCTGAGACGTGCCGTTTGAGATAAGCAGAGCCCTTGCATTATGCTCAGGGCTGGGCTATCGCGAGCGGCTCTTAACGTGGATCAAACGAAGCGCCTGGTGCACGGCCTGTTGGCTGCGCTTAAAAAAGGAAAAGCTCGAGAAATATGAAAATGCATAAGATAGAGTTCAATGCCTGCATTTTCCGTTCAAGAGCACTGTACGGTCTTTGTACTATTTTTGTTCTGCCCGTATCCCAGCCTCCTTTGTACGCTTGCAAGTTTGTGGGAATGACTCAGGGAGAAAGCTATTTAACCTAAAGGACACCACTGGCGAAAAAATACGTGGATAAAGAGCGATGTGAGTGGGAAACGAGAGGAGTTCGTGTGTGTGTCGGAGGAACAGGACCCTAAACAGCCTGCAAATGGGAGGAACGGGGCAAAAACTGCATTTTAAGATGCCGTTCAGGCAGAGCAAGAGGGGAGTTTTATAACGTGGTTGCTTGAAGTACCGAGGAACCAGACTCAATGATCCGCAGTGTCTGTGCAGTCCTAGGTCCTGTTTCACTCCTGTTTAATTAATGGAAGGGCTTAAATATCCCGTGAAACCGATCGTGCCAGCGCCTGTCTGCAATGCGATCGTTTTTAAAGGCAGTAAGTACAGCAAAGTTGACCGTAGCTTAAACTCCTGCCTTGCTGACGCCTTGTCGATGTGTTGTGGCTGGTTGAAGCATGATTATATTATTTTCTGCTAAAAAAGGGGGGGGGGGGAGGCGTTTTCATTCCCTGAGAATTTGCATGATGACTTCTCTCTCGGATGAAAGGGTTTTTTCATGCCTTGGGAAGGAGAATTGACAGAGTAGTGAAATGTCTCCAGTACAAGCGCTGCTCTGATTCACCAGCTCCGTGCCAGCCTTTGTACTTCACTCCTCGACAGTTTCTTCCCTCCCTGCTCCCAGCTCCGAGCACCACCTCGCCTTTTATCTGGGAACGGCGACGCTGACAGAAGTCGTAATCACAGCGCCTGGATCAAAGCAGAAATTTCAATTATTGATTTGATTCCTTGAGCCCTTATTATAAATCCAGGCGGTACAGCAGATCGGTGACATAGCCTTAGAGGCAAATTCGTAGCTTATAATAAATAGAGGCACGTATTTTTCTGCAAACCATACCGAAGCCACATGAAAGCGTGTCTCCTCGCCCCGCCTGGCTGTGCAGGTGCGATAACATCCCGCTGCTGTTAAAACACCCCCCGTGCATCCCGCTCCTCCGCAGCGTGCGAGCCTGGGAAGATGGGGAGGAGGGGAAAAAAAAAAATAAAACAACCCGTGAATGATTAAAATTTCATAAAAATCCTATCCCTGCGAGATGAAAGCTCTGCCGCCGCCTGTGTGCCCCTGCACGCCCGTGCACCTGATCTGCGGGCATCCGCCGGGCAGGGAGGCTTGGCCCCGCTCTTCCAGCATCCATGTGATCCTCTGCCAGCTCTGGGAGCTGCTTTCCAAGGGTGGCTGCTCTGCTTCGTGCCGAGCTCGGCGTTGGGTCGCTTTGTTTTTTTGCTGAGGGGAAGCGGACATGAAAATCAGCGCGTCGGGCTGAAGCGAAACGGAGAGCGTTCCGCCTTAGCTGCCCTTAAATTTGGGTATTTTCGCCCGATTCCTTGGCAGTGATGGGGTTTGGACGCCCCTATCTCCTTTTCTTATTAGCCTTTGTAGATTGGTGCTCGCTTGGATGATGCAATTTTTGGAGAGGGAAACGATGGTACCTGTGCTGGGGGTGCTCCTGGAGGTCTTTTTGGGCAGGAGAGCCCCTGGGCAATTCCTTGGCTTTCTCGTTGACCTGAGATACTTCCATGGAGGAAGCATTTTGAAGATGGAATAAGGTATTTATATATCCTGCTGGCTTGGCCGCGAGACAGGAGGACAGATGTGGGCTTTGAAATGCTGTCGTTTCTGTTCTGTCAGTTTTGGGGTGTTCTGGTGCAGATGTAAGCAGCAGAAGGTGGGCTGGAAGAACACCACCCACTCCAGATACGGTTTGAGGAGGAAATGTGCTGCTGGGAGACGCTGGCGTTGCTCTACAGACGTGGCTTTCCTGTAACATCGCGGCCCCACGCTTCCTATGGGGTTTTGGTTCAGCTCCCACTCAAAACCAGACCGAAACCACATCAGAAACGGGAAACATTCAAGCATCGCTCCTCCATCTGTGGGTCCTTGCTGAGTCCCTGGCGTTAATCTTAGCGAGTGATTCACCAAAATAGTTGGAAATCTTCAAATGAATTGCACGGCTGCGTGGTGAGGCTCCGGGATAAGGCGGCGTGACGTCTGCCTAGCTTAAAGCAGGGAAACACGCGGACGGGTGCCAGGCAGGCACTCAGATAGGGGAGGGTCAGTAAGGAAGGGTGAACTCGGTAATGAAGGGTGAATTCAGCACGGAGTGACCCAGCCCAGGAATGAGATAATGGCTCAGATCTAACAGGCACCAGGCAGATGGCAGCTGGCGGGGTGATGCCTGTGCACTGCCCTGCACCCTCTGGGTTAAAACCCTTCCCTGGGGATGTGTCCTGGGAGGGGTGATGGTCCCTTGGCGCCCCGTGATGTGGCAGCATGTGCCATGGACTTGCAGCTGTTATTTTTTTTTTTTTTATCTCTTTCCTAAAGTTTTATGCTTATGGATGGTGAGCGTTCACGTTTTTAGGGAGTGGAGCTGCTTTGTGGAAAGGTTTTGACCTGTTGATCAAAGGGGTTTCCATAAAAGTGTGCCTTTCAGTAATGCAACGTGGCTCCCTCACTTTTGTCATTAATTTAAGGTGTTATGCTGCAGTATTTTAGGTGAACGTGATGCCAGTGCAATTGGCCAGACTGAGGTTTCACAGGGGAGAGAGGCTCAGAGCTGTGCCTCACTGCAGCATGAGCTGTGCTGGAAGGGATCTGGTCCAAAGCATGCAACTTCTGGGCAGTGCCCGAGACCAGGGTCTTAAATGGAGAGCATCTCCTCCCTGTTTGGAGAGGCTCAGTCCCCCTCTGAGGATGAAGCTCTCGCTTATGACCGAAGGAGCCTGGGCTGCTAACCAAGGTGTCCCAGCAAGTGTCTGATGTTGCTCAGTCTCTAAATCATTCGCCTGTGGGCACTGGATTCCCTGTGTGAGCTGCTTCTCATCTCCCTCCTTGCCTTCTGCTGTAATTCCCAGCAAAACCATCTCACTTCTCCTCCTGTATCCTTTGCCACGGATACAACTCCCAAAGACAAGCGGTCAGGTGAGAATTTCTGCTGCCATTTCAGAAAACCAAATCTTTATTTGCTTTTTTGTGCATAGAAAAACTTGAAGACGCAACCCAAGGGTGTCTACTGGCTCAAAATGCAGGAGGCAAATTAAATAAAGTAAAATGTTAGTAGCAGTTTCTTTATTTTAGGCTTTGTTTGGTGAGGGGTGAAGCCTAGCTGATGGTTTAGGCTGCCTGTAATGCTCAAGACCGTTTTTCTTCCTTGTGTGTGCAGGTTTTGTTTTATCCCAGTCCAGCTTTTATTCGTAAACCAAGCCCAGACTCGTAACTCTTCTGTTTCAGGCAGAATCCCCGGTTCCAGGGCAGGGCCGTGTGTGTGTGTGCACAGGAGCGGTGAAGGGTGGCTGTGGTGATGGTCTGCACCAGGTTATGGGGGTAGTGTTAGAAACTGGGCCCTGAGATTTTTTGTGTCTGTATCAGCATCAGCATTTGTGCTGGAGCTGTCTCCCGTGCTAATTTTGACAAACATATTTGCCTCTTATCTACTCAAGTGAGCAGTCTTCCCTCCTTGCTCTCTAAATATAGCTAACCGCCATGCAGATTTGTGCATAATATGAATGGTGAAGTGCTGAATTCGTTAACATTTCTCAGAAATGCCTATTTCCTCTCCTCGGCGCTCGGAGGAAAATAATTTCTGCGTCTTCATGCCTGCAATGACGATGGGCTAGATCCTGCCTCCTCCTGCTGCCCTGGTCCGTGCAGGGGTGTGGAATCAGCGTTGACATGGATGTAAAAATGTGTGAGATCCTTGTGCAAGCTTGTCCCCGTGCCTGTGGGCTTCCTGCCCTGCCGGGATGGACAGATGCCCTGCTGGGATGGGTGGACACCCTGCTGGTGCCACCACAAGCCCCCCACCTCCTGCCCAAGCAGGTCCCTCGGCAGTGCTGGAGGTCGATGGCCATCTCTTGGCCCCAAATGTTTGGCAACCAGTAGTGGTATAGAGAGGGATTTGGTTGCGTCCCCATGGGGGGATGAGATGCTCACCTCCGAGGTCTGGGCCTCAACGAGCCTTCTCTTTGGGAGATGAGGCAGCACTCAGAGAATGGAGTCGGGAGGGGAAGAAGCCAGTGCCATCCCCACCTTAAGATCGCCAAGAGGCGTTTTGTGTGAGCTTGTTAAATCAAGCACTGCTAGAAAAAGGCACCCTGAGAGCAGATTTAGGATGAGCCTCAGTGCGTGCCCAGAGAGCCTGGTGCTGTGAGGCCGATCCAGCCTCCCCTGTCCATGGGGTGCCTGAGCTGGGGCGCACAGCTCCTGCCGGACATGTCCGGGGGCTCTCCAGCTACATCCTCTCTATTGCATTAAAAACATCTGGTCCAAGTGATTTATGAACTCCCTTGATAGCGTTAGCCATATTTTGTGTCTTGGTAATTTTCTGTCTTACTGAGCTGTTAGTCCTGAGAAGATTTTGTGGTTGAGCCTTTCAGACTAAGGCCCTGTTGAATGTGTGGCTGGGTCCTCACCTATCTGTCTGTCCTCCTCCTTACCCCTTTGGTTTTATGCTGGGTCTTGGCTTTGTGTCCTGGGGCTGTGCCTCGTTTGTGAGCTTGTCCTGGGGCTGTGCCTCATTTGGTAGCTTGTTGCCATTCCGAGAGCCACAGAAGGGTTGGAAGGCACCTCTGGGTCCATGTGGTCCAACCCCTGCTTGAGAAGGAACACACAGAGCAGGCTGCCCAGCACCATGTCCAGGTGGCTTTAGAAGATCTCCAAGGAGGAGACTCGGCTTCTCAAGCACCTAACAAGGCTCAAGATTATTTTTTGGGGGGCTTCTGTCATTAATCATGGCTTTATATTTTGTCATACAAGTGGTTTATTTCCTGACAACCCATCTTTCTTCCTCGCAGGCTCCACAGCTATTTGTTACAAGCCTACCACCCCAGGCCAGCTACTGGAAGACGCTGGCTTTCTTTACCAGGACCACCAGTTGTTTGCTGGCAGGCATGAAGTTTCTCCGCTAACAGCTGAAGCCATCAGTGCTAAAGAAAAAGCTGGTAAGTGGGTGGCCACTCTTCCACAGGAACCCATGGCAGTTACCTCCAGGCTTTTCCCTAAGCATAAACCAAACAGCTTGGACCACTTGCAAGTAATATTTAAAGAGGTGAAAGGCCAGCTCCTCATCCCCAGCACAGTCAAAGGAGAGTTGCCTTTAACATGAGGGTTACAACCACCATCATTTGTCACCTGTGCTTGTGGAGGATGCACCATTTCTGCTCATCCTTCTGGATGTGGTTGCTCTTCTCTGATCAGCTGGACTGAGGTCCGTAGCTTCCTGCTGACAGAGGAGGACTGCTGGTACCCTGTGTAAGGCACACGGTGCTCAGTCCTTCTGGACCTCAAAAATAGGCTCCTGGAGTGCATCTCCTGAATATAAGGATACCAGCGGTTGACTAGCACGGGAGAGAAAATCCTTGTCGTTAATGATAAAGAGCTGTCTCAAATGTGTGGTGTTGGCTTTATCCACTTCCCTCACTCCTAGTCTAATAACCAGACTGCGACCTTTCTCGCACATAAGGGAGGTTTTTATTGCAAGTCTGCAAAAATGTCCATTATGGCAAGACTTCTGTGCACTGTGATAATGCAGATACAGCAGTAAGAGTTCGCTGTAGCTGCGGGGACATGTAATGTAGATGGATGCTTGGCTGTTGTGCAGACAGGTGGCTGTGCACATATATCTGCTGCTTTTTGGCTCCAGCACTGGCCCAGGGAGCTGGCAGACCCTCAGAAACCTGGTGGCCAGGCTGCCACCACAGCCAGTCAGGCCGATGGGCAGGTAATGTTGTCCCAGGGAAAGCAGAGAAGTATATTTTGCAGAGCAGGCATGGAGTGGAACAGCCTGGGAATCTTCTCTCCCCCTCAAGCCCCACAGTCATGTTTAAGCTTTTTTCCACAAAAAAAATAATGTTAGTGGAAATGACCTATTCTCACAGTTAAGAGTCAAAGGCTTCTCTTCCCCTCTGGCATCCGGATTGTATATAAGTTATCCCACAGCATGTGCAATAACTGATGAAACCTCAGGGAAATACCAGACCTCAGGAGAAAGTTTTGCTTTTTAACTACTTTTGAATGCCAAAAAAACAAATACAAGTACTGCTGAAGAACTCCTTTGAGAATTGGAAACAGCAGGATAGAGAAAAAAGTTGCCAAGAATGACCTCAAAAACTGAACTCAGAACAGCACCTCCTTCTTGTCTAGGAAATCGGGAGGACTGTGCAGAGCTGAGAGCTTATTTTCGTTTTTGCCTACACCAGGCTCTATCTTTCAGGAGCACCCCTTTGGGTGCAAGCAGCCCTCATGCAGGTCTTTACACCTCCTTGGGATGATGGGCTCCAGGAAGGAAGGATTATGCCTTTAGATGCTTTGCCTCAGGCAAACTTCACTGCATATTTCACTTTCTGTGGCTTGTGATGCCCGTGCTGCTACACATAACAAGCAGGGGTGAGTTCAAAAAGGGGGCTGGAGCCTGCTTCAGTATTTGGCACCCACCTCCCAGCTGTGCAGCATCGGTACAGCATCGGTAACACCTTATCCCATGCAAATACAGCTTGGGAGACTGGCTGAAAGGATTATACCATTGCCTCTGCTTTACTTCAGTAGTCTCTGCTACGATAGTTTGTTCTGTGATATTTAAAATGCTGATATTACATCTGTGACCTTAACGTCGTCTTTGTACTCACCCAGCAAAATTACAAAAGTTAGCATTGACTCACATACAAATAGTGTTATTGGCCAGAGGGGAAATTGCAGTTTTAAGACAAGATGCCAGAGCACAGATTCCTTTTTAATTACACTCTCCGAGCCCTTTTATTTTCAGTATAATTTTAGAGTTTTTATGTGATGTGTTCTGCGTTACATTTTCTTGTGGCGTGCAGTGCACTTGTGAGGGGATTCGTCTCATCGAACTTCAGCTGTCAAAAATGCGTCGTCTGATTTGGCATTGCCACGGAGGCTGCCTCTGCAGTCTGTGCAAGGCATCTCCAGGGAGGGATTTACCCAATGTGTGTCTTAGAAAAGATCACGTTTCCCTGTGCCTCCATTGACTGGGGTCGGTATGGGGCCCAAGGAGGGTGTTGAGGGGACAGGTGTGTGTTTCTTGGGGGTCACTGCACACAGAATGAATGAAGCTGCGTGGGGGATGAGGATGACAGCCATGAGGCTTCAGAGGGGCAGAGGGGTGCCAGGCCTCCACGTGAAGAACATGGTGCTCGTTCCAGGCAGCCAAAAGCAAGTTGAGCAAACCCCCGGGCTGGCGCAGGGCTAACCGCTGCCTCTCTCTCCCCACCTAGCCGAGGAAGCCCTCTGCACCTTGCACCCTCCAAACTTCCTCCGGAGCTCAGAGGTGGAGATGCGAGGCTCGGAGGAGGTGGCAGCCGGCACGGTCCTGCAGCGCCTGATCCAGGAGCAGCTGAGGTATGGCAACCCCAGCGAGAACATGAACCTGCTGGCCATACAGCACCAAGCGACGGGCAGCGCCGGCCCCTCCAACAGCACTGCCAGCACTCTCTCTTCCACAGAAAACCTCGCGCCAGAGGACCCACAAATGGTCCAGCCGTCGGCGCGGCAGGAACCGCAGGGGCAGGAGCACCAGGGGGACGGTGCTGCGATGGAGAAGCAGCCCCGGGCCGCGCAGCCCCCGCACAGCAGCGAAGAGCTCCCCACCTACGAGGAAGCCAAGGCCCAGTCCCAGTTTTTCCGGGGACAGCCGCCAACAGGGCCGGGATTTTATGTCGCTGGCACCTCTGGCCAGAAGTCCAGGACAGAGGGGAGGCCGACGGTGAGCCGGGCCGGCAGCGGGCAGGCGCATAAGGACGATGCACTGAAGGAGCTGAAGCAGGGCCACGTGCGCTCGCTGAGCGAGAGGATCATGCAGCTCTCGCTGGAGAGGAACGGGGCCAAGCAGCACCCACCCGCCCCAGCAGGCAGCAAAGGGCTGAAGGCAGCCCCAGCACCCAGCAAAGGCATGGACCCGCGGGGCCCGCCGCCCGAGTACCCCTACAAAGCCAAGGCAGCGGCGGTGGCGGCGTCCCCTGGCAGCAAGGTGCCCGAGCACGGGCTCTTCTATGGTGAGCAGCACCCAGCAGGAGCGCAGGACGTCCTCAAGGCTTCCTATGTGGCCCCCCAGCCTGCCAGGACAGAGGTGGCGGTTGTCCGGTACCAGCCGCCCCCAGAGTATGGGGTGACCAGGTAAGGGCTGCGGCATGGTGGCACCGTGGTGCCTTGGTGGCGTTGGTCGGGACGTGGTGGGCAGTGGGAGCTGGGCTGGTGGCTTGTGGCCTTGGGCGTTTGGGGCCAAATTGCCTTGGGGGTTCTCCCTTTCATGGCCCACTTGCAGCTCTTCTTCACCTGAAAAGCTGTGAGAGCCCACCTAGACTGCTGTGTTCAGCTCTGGGGCCCCAGCATGAGGACATGGAGCTGTTGGAGCAGGTCCAGGGGAAGGCCACAAGGATGATCAGGGGCCCGGAGCACCTCTCCTACAAAAACAAGCTGGGAGAGTTGGGGTTGTTCAGCCTGGAGAAGAGAAGGCTCTGGGGAGACCTTACAGGGGCCTGCCAGTAACTAAAGGGGACTACAGGAAAACTGGGGAGGGACTCTGTCAGGGGGTGTGTTGATAGCACAAGGGGAATGGCTTTATACTAAAAGAGACTCAATTTAGATTAGATATTCAGAAGAAATTCTTGACTGTGAGGGTGGTGAAGCCCTGGCACAGGCTGCCCAGAGAAGCTGTGGATGCCCCATCCCTGGAGGTGTTCAAGGCCAGGCTGGGTGGGGCTTTGGGCAACCTGGTGGGAGGTGTCCCTGCCCATGGCAGGGGTGGGATTAGGTGGTCTTTAAGAGTCTTGCCCTGCCCAAACCATTCTGTGATTCCATGATAAAAATTCATCTCTATCCAGCTGATGTGGTGTCCAGCTCTTGCTGTAACACTGAATTTTAGTGAGGAAACGCAAGGCCATGTTTTACCTTGGCAGCAGCTGGGGTTTTGTGCTTTCTAAGTCATGTGGAAGAGCAGAAGTTTGGAGATGAGGTTTGGCCTGTACTTGAGTGAGAATGAAAAAGACCGCTTTCTAAAAATGTGAAAGTTTATAACCAAAGCCCAGTATTCCTGAGCTCTTTGAAACCCCAAATTGAAAAATCTGCAGAAAAATCAGCATGTAGTTGTGAGATAGAGGCCTCTCTTTATTTCAAACCTTTCTCATCACTCGATGATGCTTCCACCAGTGGGGTGAAATTCTTCCCTTTACAAAGAGGGTCAGATCAAGTGTATACATCACTTATGCCCTACTTAAATCCTCCAAACAAAGCTTACATGAGACTTTTATGGTACTTGGCCCCTCGTGCTGGGCCTCTGCGTGAGGGTGGTTTTTTTCCAAGCGCATTAAAAATAATCCCGAGTGTTTATTTCCTGTGAGCTGATTGCTGAGAGCCGCGCGGCCCCTGCCAGCACCGCACCGCCCGGGTGCTTTTGCTTGCTCGGGGCTGCAGGCAGAGGCAGCCCCGCAGGGTTATATGGCTGCTTCTGTCCGTCTGTCCACTGCACTGCCATGTTAACCTGCTTTTCTCGCTCTCCCTAAATGCAAACATCTCTCTGTTTCACCTCACCTGCTCTTCGACCTGTTGGGCAGTGTTTTGCCAGCCTTGCTGGATCTGGGCAGCTGGAGCTGTCTCATGTGAATGTGGTTTTCGTCTGGGGAGTTGCTTAATTAGGTCTTCATTGACCCCAAAATGCCCCAAGGTTTTGACTTGGTGTGTAGCTTGGTGCATGCACTTGTTTTGTAGTGGAGATATGATGGTGCGGCTGCCCCCCTGCTCCCTTTATGAAGTTCTTATGGCATAAAACCAGGGAGTGAATGCTCAACCTTGCAGTGCTTGGAAAATTTTTGCCATCGCTTCAAAACAGGGATGAATTCAGAGCACGGCTTTGGTAAATGTTGCAAGTTATGACAAGGATAGGACCCTCGCTCTCCCTCTGAGCAGAGAGCACTGCTGGCCTAACCCCAGTGAGATGTGTTTTGCTTACCAGCATTCCCTGTGTGGAGTCTGTAATTTTTCAGAGCAAAATGATATTTTAAAGAGCTAAGCGAAAATCTCTGTTTACGTGAAGAAACAGCTATATGAACTCGAGCGCAGCGGGGTCAAGTTGAGGCTGTGTTCTCAGGAAGCCTGAGCAGGGCTCCAGCAGCTGTTGGTTGTGCTAACAAACATCTCCAGCACCGCATTCATCCACACATAAAAGGAGTTGGTTGGAGTTTATCGCTTTTGGAAGATGCTGATTCAATAACCAGTTCTGCTGAGTCCATGTAAACAAGCAGAGCCGGGCGCTGCGCTTACTTCTGCGGCTAACTGGGGATTGGCACCGGTGTCCAGTAAGAAATCCTTTGGGGCCAGTGTCCAAACCTGTCCCAGGTGTCTGGTCAGCATGGGCAGCTGAGAAATCCCGTGGTGTGCTGAGGTTTTCTACGCCCAGCCCCAGCCCTACAGGATGACCCCAGCAGCAGGGACAAAGCCTGCAGCTCCTGACAGTGGTTATGCTCATTCCCAGTAAGGCAGCACAGTTTGAGCCCCAAATCACACCACAGAGGGGATCCTGCCACCCCTGTGTGCTCCATTTCACCTCCAGCACACGGTCAGTCTCTCTGGGGCTGCTCCGTGTCCTGGTACGCACCCAGGGTCTTTGCATCTCTCCTAACCCCTGTCACACACTGCCTGGGTTCTGGGGGACGTGCTGCTGGCTACGTCCTAGGCAGTAATCAGCACCAGCAGGACAGTCGCTAGCGTGCAGACTTAAATTATTCATTCATGGCCCACAGCTCATTAGAGACAGCTTTGGATTTACGCTTGTGCTCCGTGCGTCTTGTGCCATTACAAAGTGTGTTTGGCTGCGCAGGAAATGTGTGACAGAGAGCCCCTTGGCTAGGTGCTGGTCTTCATCCTCATCTTGGGTCATCACTGCCTTTTCCAGCAAATGCTTGGCCATACTGAAATCTTGTCTGATGGCTTTACCCAGATTTAACTGGTGTGAACTGGTCGGGTTTCTTCTCCCCTGCTATACACCAGCTCATATCTGTCCCCCAGTGCTGCAGAGTTTCCTTACTGCCCTGGTATCCAGGAATGTTTGGGTGACAAAAGGGGTAGGGTCTGGAGATGCTGTGTTTTTTTTTTTTTTTTTTTTTTTTTCCTGTTAGGGAAACTGAGGTGAGAAATTCCAGCTTTCATCTCTGTGGGAGGGCCGGGGAAGGAACCTAATGGAAATGGAGATTTGCCTGGGGTCCTGTGGGAATTCCATAGCGCCGGCATCTCCTCTGTCCTGGCTGGTGTCTGTTCCCCAGCCCATCCGTCCTGGCACCCTCTGGGGAGGAAGGACTGCACAAAAGGCTTCTGCATTCCAGAAAAGAGAGGAGAGAAGCACAAAGCTGCATCGGTCTGGAGGGAGTGCCCACAGATAGCAGGGATGAAAAAGGCCTGTAGGATTACCAATGCCCCTCTCCCCCCTCCAGTCCTTGTGTGATGAGGGAACTGTGACTGGAAACCCATAGATGTTGGCAGGTAGCTGTTGAAGGAGATGGAGTAACTGCAGCTGCTGCTTTTTTTTTTTTTTTTTTTTCCCCTTCCCAATGTGGCTAGCTTTAAAAGGGAAAACTGGCTTTAATAATCATGGTGGTGAAATCTCACATCTTTACTGTAAATACCAGTTCAGGAGGGAGGATTTGATACTGCAAATATCAATGGTGCAGTTGGACCAGATGATCTTTGAAGGTCCCTTCCAAATGAACTATCTTATATCAAAATATTTGGTATTATCCTGAACACCTCTTACAGTTATACGATGCTGCAGTAATCAGTGTATTTACATAAATTAGCCTCAGTGACCTCTAGCTTATGGACATCACGATTGTAGAGCAGAGCTTGAAGCCTGAAGCTTGAAAGTCCAAAAAGACAGAAGGCAAATAAAAATGAAGCAATATTTATTCTTGTTGTAAAATACGCATATTTTTCAATCAGCTGCGTGGTGCCTTGGGCCCTGACTCACAACTCGTGAATGCTTTAAGCTGGCCAGGTGTAATAATCTTTAAAAAAATATAAAACAAAATTTCCTTTCCTAGATGCTAGCTTCTAGAGCTCAGCTATTCCTTAATGATGCCTGCTAACTTGCCTGAGATGCAAGTTCAGAGACTCGGAGCTTGTCAGGTAAAAGGGCTTTGAAGTAATCTGATTTGGTGGCATGACACCGTGAATTAACTGCAGTTTGCAAAACATTCAGTCCTGATGGTTATAACATTCTGCAGCTGGAGAATCCATCACGGCCTTTACAGGCTTGTTCCACTCGCTCGCTGCCATCTCTGGCACAGACTTGCATCTCAGTTTCAGCCTGTATTTTCTAGTTACCAGTTTGGATTTTGCAATATCTTCCTCAGATACAGCGAGGAGCCCCATGCTGTCATTTCTTTAATGCATTAAACAGACGGTGCCTGGAGGCCCTTAATTATTTCACTGTTGAGAAGGGGGAAAAAAAGGAGCTTTTTTCCTTGTGGAAAGCTGAACTAGGCACAAGGGAAATCAGATGTAACATCACCTCTCAATGCAACTGCATGGTCCTTGTTTATGGATCTCATAAACGCTTTCCATGTCAGACGTCGGCACCCTGGGAGCTCGCTGTCCACCTCGTTACCCATTCAGATGTGTGAGGGGAGTGGCAGCCCAGGACAGGGATTCCCACCCCCTGCTGTAGCCTGCTGTATTTATTCCTTGGGGGAAGGACTTCTATTTGGACCTGTTCAAGCACATATTGTTTCTTTGTGCCCTGTTTAAGCAGCGATCCAGTTCACTCAATGCGAGCAGTGAAGCCTTCCCATTGCTCCCCGTGTCCCTAGTCAGATCCTGGTGTCTATTATCCAGAATCATTTCCTCACACCATTAGTAAAAAGTGTGTGCATGATGGAAATGAAGCCTTGAGCTGGAAACACCACTGCTTGGCGGGGGGCGACGTGCAGAAGTCTTTTGTGCAGTCACCTTTTAATTCTGATTTAATCCGCATGTTTAAAAGATGGCACAAAACTGAAGGATGGATTTAGGCTGTTTTAAAGCCAGGCCAGTTTTTTACATGCTTCAGAAAATTCCCCCCTGGCCTGAATCTGCAAACCTATATTTAACTGCCGGCACAGTCTGCGGCTTCTCTGGTTATTTGTGCCTTAACCCCCCCACGCCGCTGCTGTTTTCAGACAACCTGTCTATATTTACTCATTCAACCACACGTCTGCAGCCACCCAGGGGACTACAAGGAAGTCCTTTTTCTCCCGGAGACACCCCTGGAAGGCTGATGGATGTCCCTGGGGCGGGCATCGGCGTCAGGCACCCAGGCTGACGTGCGCTGATGTTTCTCGGCGAGGTTGGCGTAACCACCAGCGTGGCTCACAGGCAGTGCCGCCAGCTGACGTGGATGCTGGCAGCTGTAAGGAAGGCTGGAGCATTGCATCACGTCCCCGAGGCTGATGGAGGTTGTGGCACCAGTCACTGCAGAAGAGATTTGTATCATCTCCCGGTCCAGTCTGCCTTTCATTAAAATGAACAAAAGAAAAATGAAGCTGTTCCAGCAGCTTCAGCGGTGCCAGTGTCATTTCTCTTTCTCCTTCTGTATTATCGTCCTAGCTGATTCTTCTAGAACAGCTGGGGAGCACACCTTTTCCTCTGCTGAACAGCAGCTGTCCTTATAAATGATATTCTCTGTGTGGGTCCCTGTGAAGGAATATATCCCCTCCCTCTCTTAACTATGCAGGATATGTTTAATACAGTATGCCTTTTCAGATAATTTTCCCCTGCAAACTGTAATGTAATCACCCACAAAGTAGTTGGACCAAGTCCTACCTGCATTAACAAACACCACTAACAAAATGGTGAATGCTGGAGGGGTGAGTCCAAGTGTGCAAAAATGGGTCTGAAATAAACCTTTGTGTCTGCAAGGTGTTTAGACTGTTGCTTTTCCCATAAAGCAAGGAATAATACAAGGGCTATGTCTTGGCTACTGAAAGGCTTCTCCCATTCCTGGCTGTCTCAGCATTTAATAATGGGCATATAACTGTGCTTCCTTGCACCGTGCCCAGCAGACTGACTTACTGACTTCTCTATGACCCTGCCCTTTTCCTACATGTTGACATCACTGATTCTTCTGTGTTACCCCAGATACAAAGAACAGTGTTTAAAGGCTGCTTCATGCTGCAGAAATCGTACTGGAACTCAGGACGCCTGGCTCTGACGGTAGCATCCAGGCTCAAAGCTCCCAGTCGATGGGCAGCAATAAGCAGCTTTCTTGCACGCTGTGCTCTCGTTGTAAGGCAGAAACTTAAGGCAGTTGCAAAGAACTTCACCCCAGTGACGCCAGTTTCTCTTCACTGTGAGTACAGCATCCCCGGTAGACACCTGAAGCTGGGAGATGAAGTCCTTTGGGAGATAAAACAGGCCAGTTTGCCCTGGAGGCAGAGGGAGGCAAAGCATTCAGAGAAAGATAAGCTAAAGAGTTTAGAGGAGCATTTTAATTATGAATGTAAATGTCGTGGTATGTTGCAACCGAAGTCCTTACTCAACTGGCTGCTCTTTGTCCCTGCACAGAGAGCCGAGCTGTACCTGTACTGGCACAAAGGTAGACTTCCCAGAATATTTACAGGGATTTTAGTTTCGTTACTTCTTAATGCTGCCCTGCTTTGTTGAGCAATAGCTCTTCTGTATTTACAGTATCCTGGTAGTCAACAGCAAGTGGGCTTCATCATCAATTGGTTTCTTATTCCTACATACAGCTACAGATTGCCCTCAATATTCCTCTGTGCTGAGCATCCTTTCTCCCAGGGGTTCCAGTCCAACAGGTGTATTGAGACCATGCCTGAATTTAGGGTTGTGGATGGCTGTGCTGAATTCTGTGGGATTTCTTATGAAAGTGAGGTCCCTGCCCAAGTATTCTGCTGAAGACAGTGTATAGCAAGCTATCCATAGCAAGTTCTGTATGCTGCAATTCATATATCACTTGAGAGTGCAGTATAGTGAGGCTAGCATGATAGCCCTTGAAAAGCTCTCTCTCTGTCTGCAGCTCTCTATATTCTAAAAGCTGATTTCCTGCATTTTTTTTATTGTATTGCAGAAGTATATGCAAGCCCTACTTGTAGAGTCATGTCAAGAAAAAAATATATGTTCTCAATACAAATGCTGCAGTAGTGTTGCAGAAATATTCCAAACTCATGATGTTCCACAGTTGCATGCTTTTAAGAAGGACAATTTTTGATGAAAATGTGGTTGGCTTGAAGATTTTAACCTGCTCTCATGCAGAGTAAGATCAACATTTAAAATACAGTAGAAACATTCTGAGAATGTCATTCTTTACTAAGTCCAAAGGAGCTCAGGATAATCCTGATTGCTTTGTTTCTTTGGAATTTTACGTGAGAGCTTGGACGTGGACAAAGCTGATGTTTTAATTCTCCTATTCCTACAAACGTTGATTTGTTAACATGGCTCACTGTGTTGATTTTATGGGATATATACACTCAGAAATTTTAGTCATAATTTAAGTCATAATTAAATTGGGACAGATTAAATGAATATTTAATCTCCATCCCCATGATAAGAAAGCAGGCAGGGAGGGCAGACAACGAGGATGGCTGAGCAAAGACCTGTTGGTCAAGCTGAGGCACAAGAAGGAAATGCACAGGCAGTGGAAGCAGGGACACGGGGCCTGGGAAGAGAACGGAGATGCTGTTCGGATGTGCAGGGATGGGATCGGGAAAGTCAAGGCATGGATGGAACTGAGCTTGGCAAGGGATGCAAAGAATAACAGGAAGGGATTCTATGGGTACATTGCTCAGAAAAGAAAGGCCAAGGAAAGTGTACCCCCTCTGATGGATGAGGAGGGAGAACTGGTAACAACAGACATGAGAAGGCTGAGGTACTCAACGACTTCTTTGCCCCTGTTGTCACCGATAGTCAGGCTTCCCATATCTTTCAAACCTCAGTGCCCGTAGATGAGGGCTGGGGGAGCAAAGTCCCTCCCAGTGATGAAACTGAGCAGGTACGGGTCTACGGGGCCTGATGCCATGCATCCCAGGGTCCTGAGGGAACTGGCTGATGGAGGTGCCAAGCCTCCCTTCATCATAAATGAAAAGTCTTGGCAGTCAGGTGAAGTCCCTGGTGACTGTAAAAAGGGAAACATCTCTCCAATTTTTAAAAAGGGTAGAAAGGAGCTCCCTGGGGAGCTCTGTATCTCGCTGAGCCTCAGCTCTGTGCCTGGGAAGATCGTGGAATGGATTCTCTTGGAAGCAATGCCAAGGCACATGAAGGACAAGGAGGTAATCTGAGACACCTAGCATGGCTTCACCAAGGGCAAATAGTGCCTGACCAACCTGGGAGCCTTCTATGTTGGAGTGACTGCATCAGTTGACAAGGGAAGACTGACTGATGTCATCTGCCTGGGCTTCTGCAAGGCCTTTGACTTGACCCCACATGACATCCTGATCTCCAAGTTGGAGATATATGAATTTGAAGTGTGGACCATTTGGTGGATTAGGAACTGGCTGGATGGCTGCAGCTGGAGAGTGGTAGTCGATGGTTCTGTGTTCAGGTGGAGGCCAGAGACAAGTGGTGTCCCTCAGGGGTCTGTCCCGGGACCAGCACTGCTTGATATCTTTATCAATGATATAGGCAATGGATCAAGTGCACCCTCAGCAAGTTTGCAGATGACGCCAAGCTGAGTGGTGCAGTTGATACAATACAAGTAAGGGATGCCATCCAAAAGGACCTGGACAAGCTTAAGAAGTGGGCCCATGTGAACCTAATGAGGTTCAACAAGTCCAGGTGCTGCACCTGGGTTGGGGCAATCCCAGACGTGAGCACAGACTGGGAAGAGAACTCATTGAGAGCAGCCCTGCAGAGAAGGACTTGGGGGTTCTGGTGGATGAAAAACTCAACATGAGCCAGCAGTGCATGATTGCAGCTGAGAAGGCCAACTGTGTCCTGGGCTGCACCAAGGGCAGCGTGGCCAGCAGGTGGAGGGAGGGGATTGTCCCCCTCTGCTCTGCCCCTCTGCTCCACCTGGAGCCCTGCGTCCAGGTTTGGGGCTTCCAGCACAAGAAGGACATCGAAGTATTAGAGCGAGTCCAGAGGAGGGCCGTGAGGATGATTACGATGGTCTTGAGGGCTGGAGCACCTCTTGCCAAGGCAGGCTGAGGGAGTTGGGGTTGTTCAGCCTGGAGAAGAGAAGGCTCCGGGGAGACCTT
Source organism: Oxyura jamaicensis (assembly GCF_011077185.1). Classification (NCBI taxonomy): domain Eukaryota; kingdom Metazoa; phylum Chordata; class Aves; order Anseriformes; family Anatidae; genus Oxyura; species Oxyura jamaicensis. Next base: position 193,557,725 of record NC_048893.1, on the reverse strand, counting down.
ACAGCGGCCGGCCAGTGCCTAAAGGGGGCTTATAAAAAAGATGGAGAGTGACTTTTTACACAGGCAGATAGTGACAGAAGAAGGGAGAATGGCTTTAAACCAGAAGAGGGGAGGTATAGATTAAATATAAGGAGGAAATTCTTCACTCAGAGGGTGGTGAGGCCCTGGCACAGGCTGCCCAGAGAAGCTGTGGATGCCCCATCCCTGGAGGTGTTCAAGGCCAGGCTGGGTGGGGTGTTATGGTCCCCAGCAGTGATGGCAGCAGCAAAATGGCCCAGCATATGCTGGGGACCACCCAGCTCTGCAGAAAAGGACCTGGGGGTCCTGGGAGACGCCGAACTGAACGTGAGCCACCAATGTGCCCTTGACACTGAGAAGGCTAGTGGTCTTCTGGGCTACGTTATGTGGTCCAAAGCATTACCAGCAGGTCGAGGGAGGTGATCCTCCCCTCTATTCAACACTGCTGAGGCCACACCTGGTGTGCTGGGTCCAGTTCTGGGCCCCCCAGTACAAGAGAGACCTTGGCATACTGGTAAGGGTCCAAGGAAGGGTTACAAGGTGATGAAGGGCCTGGAGCACCTCTCCTGTGAGCAGAGGCTGACGGAGCTGGGGCTGCTCAGCCTGGAGAAGAGGAGGCTCAGGGGGATCTCATCAGTGTCTACAAACACCTGAAGGGAGGGTACACAGAGGATGGAGTCAGAGGTGGGTGAGCAGGGACCAATGTCTTAACCTAGCACCAGTGCCCAGGAGCTCTGCAGCTGCCTCAGACCCCTCGCTTTGAGGACATTTCAGGGGAAGTTGGGACTAATTCAGCCCCTGTTGGGACTTGCTTCCTTTTGCAGCTGGGGCTTTGCTGAGCACCATCAGAAGGCCGCTGCATGTGGCTACAGCAGCCAGGAAGTCAGCGTGGGAAGGGCTCTGCACACTCCTTTCCTTTCTGGCGCTGGGGCTGATGACAAATGCAAGCAAGCAGGGCAGCCTGGCACACAAACCGACACGGCACACTCCCCCTGCCGTGCCCCCCTCCACGCTCAGGCAACATCAAGCACCACTGCAAAGCTCTGCAGTGGCTACGGAGAAAAGAGCTGCCGTGGCGTCCTCTCCTCTCACAGCGTGGGATGCTGCTCTGCTCCAGACAGCTCGGCCTTCTGTGGGGGGCGTTTTGGAGGAGCTGCTGCCTTTTTCCTTCCCCTGGTTTCCGTGATTTTGCATTGCTGCTGTGTTTTGTGCAGCAGGGCGGGCGAGCAGGGCCAGCACAGGCAGAGCTCTCACCAGCAACCACGGATAAAGCTTTGCAGTGTTTCTTAATGACTGCGCGTTTTGTTGGCCGTATGTAAAGCATCAAACAACACCTCCCGGACTTACTGTCCGCGGGAAAGCTTTATCCGCTTTCTGTTGAAATTTAGGCTAAGTCTAAGGCTGCACCTATGGCAGGTGCTGCGAGCAAACCCTCCTGGCCCCGGGAGCTGCCCACAGGGCACGGCTCCCTCTTGTGCTCCGACTGCCCTGGGTGTTTCATTTAACCAGGGGAGGCACAGCCCTAGGAGCAGGTGAAAGCCATCGTGAGCCCAGAATGAGCTCGGCGCAGGTTTTCCCAGTCTGTCACCTTTTAGGGCAGGTTGTTGAAAAGCCTGTTCGCTTTTCATCTTGTTCTGCCACAACGGCAGGCAGTGACAGGTTGTTATCGTTGGCAGTAGAATTAGGCCAGCGCTGAGAGTCTTTGAAAACTCCACTTTGAGAAGCTGTGTAGACAATTCATCATGTTTATTATGTATTTATATGGCGCAAAATTGTCTGCCTGCAAAACAGCATTCATGGATCTGCGAGGCCAAATGGTGTAAATACATCCATTTGTGAGATCTCCTGCCTTGTGCGGGGTACAGAACAAAGGCAGCAGGGGCTACAGCAAGCCTAATAGCTGGTCGTTAAGCTAAAATGTACCTTTTGGAAAGTGCTTGGTTGATGGTCTTCAGGTGGGGAAGAGCAGGTGAGGAAGTCCAGCTGGACACTGATGCCTGGTGTGGGCTAGGCTCAGCCACTTGAACAAGCATAGTGTAGATTTTGGGGCATCTGGGCTAAGGGGTAGCTCAGCCTCTGCACTGCGGGCACTGTCCCCTCCTGCTCTTCCTGCTACGAGGTTGGTGGGTGATGGATGCTGCTAGCTGTGGAGTGGCACAGCGAGGTCTCGCCCAGGAAGACGGCTTTCCTCACCCGTGGTGACTGATCGGGGCTGTGCTTCCAGCAGCTCGGCGGCAGCCCTTGCCTCGGCCGCTTGCTAACGCCACGCAGGGACGTGGCTCCATTCACATCACTTCCTTTTGCCTCCGAATTCGGCCGCTCAGCCCCTTGGCTCGGTTTTTGAAGGGTGAGTAACACGTCCCTTGTGCTGCAGTCCCGTCCGTCGGCTTAAGCCGCTCGGCGGTGGGGTTTGCGGTGAGGTGGGGGCAGGGAGAGGCTGCCCAAGCGCTGAAATATTAGCTGTGCACCTAGGCAAAAATGCTGCTTCCCACTCAATGCTTCCTTTATCCCTCCGTGCCAGATGTATACATCACTGTCAGGAGCAGGCGACGAGACAACTTCCCCCGTCCCTGCTGCGATTGTTGGTATTTAGGAGTGACTAAAGGCCGGAATCACGCCCGTACAGTTATAACCCTATTAATAAACCACGCGGAAGCCCCCGTGTGCGTTCTGAGGCCTTGTGGCTCTAACGCCTCCCCTGCCTGTGCTTCCCCGCAGCCGACAATGCCAGCCGCCCTTCCCAGCGCCGCCGCCAGCCCAGCAGCACAGCCCCATGTCCTCGCAGGCCTCCTCCGCCGCCGGCCCTTTGCTCCCGGGCTCCCTGGGAGCTCCTGCCCAGCCGCCCGCGCCACCGGGCCCGCAGCTGACACCCGACGCCTTCGCCATCGTGGAGCGGGCACAGCAGATGGTGGAGATGCTCTCCGAGGAGAACCACGTGCTGCGGCAGGAGTTGGAGGGGTACTACGAGAAGGCAGACAAGCTGCAGAAGGTACGTGGAGGGGTGGGGATGGGGTCTGGGCTCGGTGCTCCAGCATTTAGGTCCCTCAAGATGTTGCACAGTCGTGTCACTGCAATGGGGATGTACCAGTGGGTCATCTCTAATGATTGCCTCTCCGTGGTGGTCTCCCAGAAGTGTAATCCTATGGCCCAATGTCCATGGGCTCCTCTGCCTTTAATGGGGCAGCCCATCAAGCGTCCTTCAAACGGGGACTTTCCCCTTGCATCCTTCAGTGCCAGCTCCTCTGGAGCATGCCCCAGAAGAGTGAGCAGGGTCTACTCCCCAGGGCAGCCAAGTCCTGTACAGACAGCAGAGCTGCATGTGAGGAGCACCTGAAGAGCTTGGCCACATCTGTCCTGAGCTGTCCTATTCAACACAATCCTCTGTCATGTCTCTCTGGAACCATAAAGGCTGACAGTGGGATTGTGATTTGAACAATGTGGTTGAACAACCCAAATGATGAGGTTTGGGCACTATGGTTGGCATAGAGGTCTTCAGTGACTGCTCTGAGTTTCTAAAAGTTGCTCTTAGACACATATGTTTGGACATCTTGGTTCAAAAGGCACTACCCCCATAGCTGGATGAACTATTTGGTGAAGATTTTACTCAAAAACGTGTTTGCAAAGAGATCCTGCACCCTTTTTTTCTGTATGCACACTGGACATTTTCTTTGGAGAAGGATTATGCCTCATTCATGGCCTGGATTGACAAGGAAAGAGAAGGGAAAATTAAACAAGGGAGATGCTGGGAGCTCGCTGAAGTCAGAGCAGAGATGTTCCCCAGGTCTGCTGGCTTTGGGTCCCAAGGGCTCAAGGCTGTGTGAGTTATTTACATAAACTGGCAATACAATACATAAGCTGCTGCAACAAGTCTGGGAAAGCCCTAAAGCACATTGAAGGTAATTTCTGTCACAAGAATTTAGTGAGCCAACGAGGAAAGGTGCCTTCCTAGCCCTGTTGTTTGGGAATAGAGAAGACCCTGTGGGAGATGTGACAGCAGGTGGCTGTCTTGGCCACAGTGATCATGAAATAGTTGAGTTCAAAATGTTTTGTATAATAAGAAAAAAGGTCAGCAGAGTTAGCACCCTGGATTTTAGGAGAGCAAACTTTAAGCTTCTCAGGGAGCTAGTTAGCAGTGTCCTCTGGGAATCTGCTGTAGAGGGATCAGGGGTCCATGAGAGCTGGTCGCTTTTCAAGAGCCACCTTTTAAAAGCCCAGGAGCAGGCAATCCCACTGTGCCGCAAGTCAAGCAAGTGGGGCAGAAGGCTGGCTTGGCTGAACAGGGAACTTCTCCTGGAACTTGTTAAGAAAAAGAAATTATATGAACTCTGGAAGCAAGGTCAGGCTTCACACAGAGAGTACAGAGCTGTGGTTCACATTTGTAGGGAGAAAACATAAAAGCCAAAGCTCAGCTTGAGTTGACAGTGGTCACTGTGGTGTCAGACAACAAGAAAAGCTTGTTCAAGTATGTCAACAGCAAGAAGAGGCCTAAGGAAAACATTGGACAGATACTTGATGAAGATCGTCACCTAAGAAGTAAGAGTGAGGGAAAAGGTGGAGAAATGCCTTTTTTTTGCCTCAGTTTTTTAATATTAATGATAGATCTTGGGTTGCCTTGTCCTCTGAGTTGGAGGATCGTGACTGGAGGAGCAGTGTCTTCCCATGTGTGGTCACAAAAATTATCAGGGACCAGTTGTATCAGCTGAATAAGTCCATGGGGCTGGATGGGATTCACCCCAGACTGCTGAAGGAGTTAGCAGACGTTATAGTTGGAGTTTTACCAAGGGTCTTGGGAGTCCAGGGTGCTCCCTGATGACTGGAAGCTGACCAATGTTATAGGCATCTACAGAAGAGGTATAAGAGAAGACCCAGGGAACTATAGACCTGCTAGCCTAGCCTCAGTCTGGAACAGTTATTGAAACAGTTATCCTGTGTGCTGTTGGAAGGCAGTCAAAGAGTATAACAATTATCAGGCATGGCAATATGGGTCCTGCCTTAGTAATTCGGTCTCCTTCTATGACCAAGTCACCTGCTTGGTGGATGGAGGGAAGGCGGTGAACGTCGTATTTCGGGGTTTCAGTAAGGCCCTTGATACCGTCCCTCACAGCATCCGTCTGGAGAAATTGTCCAGCTGTGGTTTGAGCAGGTTCACGCTGTGCTGGGTGATGAAGTGGCTTGATGGTAGAGCTCAGAGGGTTGCAGTGGATGGGGCTACACCTGACTGGTGGCCAGTCACTAGTGGTGTCCCCAGGGCTCAATTCTAGGGCCAGTCCTTTTCAACTTCTTTATCAGTGATCTGGATGCAGGGCTGGAAGGCATCCTCAGCAAGTCATTTTATGACTTCACACTGAAATGGGCTTAGGCTTCAGGACTTTTCTCTCTGAATTTAGGAGTCTCAATAGCAGCCCAATTTTCCTGTGCTGTGCTTTGTCAGGGTGTTCTTGGAGCCACCTTTCACAGGAGGAGAGGCAGCTCTGAGAGACCATGTCCCAGCCTCAGCTTTGGGAAAATCTGTGACCAGAAGGTTCAAAAAAGTTAGAAAGAAGACCTGTTGTTCTGTAGCTACTGTCATCTTTTCAGCCTCCTCCACTATGTTGAATTCACAGAATCTCCTAAACTTAGCCAGGAAATTTCTGCAGCAGCATTATTTGTGAAGATGGCTGTAGGGATTTTAAGGCTGACTTCCCTATGGCCTTTGTGGGCAAAAATAAGGATTCCAGTTATTAATTTTACAAAAGCTGCGTTGTTCAGTAAAAGGTACGATGCCCTAAAAATGTTCAGTTTTCCTTTCACACTCTTAGGAACGGCTCTCTCTTTATCTTGGATGCCCTGCGAGTCGATTGCATCAGACACCAACAGAAAGGTATTCAGGCACGGGGCTGAAGTCTCACTTCAGTCAGCAGAGTGTGGACTCGAATCCCATTGACTTCAGGGGAATGTAAGCAGACTCTTAAAGCAAAACACATGCTCAAGTGCATTCTTTCTTCGGGAAAATTTCCTGAACCAAAACCGTAATACACGTTATCATTTCTGTGCTGGTTTTTTTCATGTTTGAACGCATGGCCGGGGCAGGTCCTCCTGTGTTCCCACAGCCTGAGCTGAATGCCACCTCTAAAAACCTAACAGTGAGTTAAATTCCATGTGTAGGGTGTGGAAACTCTTCCCTGTTGTTGGAAGTGGAAGGGTCATGAGAAGTACTTCTCATCTGTGTGTAACAAGGTTATTATAGGTAGGGCAACCCTCCCTGCACTTCTGTATTCCCATAACAGAAGAAATAAGAGAGGGAAAATCAGCCTGACGCAGATTGCTCCCTTGGGCATTCCTAGGAACGGATCAACCCGGAGGGCTGTCAAATTCTAAGTCATGTCTGAACAGACATTGTGCAGAAAGGTACAAGGCAGCGATTAATCCCTGTGCTGTTTGATGTGTTGTCTGGTTTTCTTATCTAAAATAAATGGGAGGGAAGTGCACATTTTAATTTTAGTGTTTTTTTTTTGCTAAAGTAGAGCATTACATTTTTTTGCTGTTGTTTTTTGTTAGGCAGTGTTACCTTGCTGAAGTTTAATTGCTGGGCTGGGCTGGCTCTTTCCCATGCTGTTTTGTGGGGGCTGTTTGAGTAGGTCAGCTCTAGATGCTACCAGAGAGAGAAGAGGCTGAATCGTTCTTTTCTACCAGTAGAAGAAGGGAAAGGAAATCCCAGAGCTCCTGAGAAGCATCAGCATAATTTCTTGCTGTGTTGCCCTCTTCTAATTTTGTTCATCGCTGATGGAGGTTCTTAATTTTCCTGCAGCAAGTCTTTGCCTCCTGAGCTGGAGGAGGCTCGCGTGGTGATGTGCTTTGGGAAATGTGGGTACCTCAGCAGAGAACGGGCAGAGCAGAGCCCTTACATTAACCAGCAGCGTGGGGCAGGACTGCTGGGCTGGGGAAACCCTCTGCCGAGCTGGCAAATCTGCTCTGCTGCAGTAGGAGCACTGCAGGCATCTCCTGCAGTAACGGCTCAGCGGGAGAAAGGAGATACAGGAGGGTGCTGGGACACCTGACCGAGCGTGATATCTGGCTGGGATCCTGTAGTTAAGGGTTCAGGAAAGGGCCTTAAGGATGACTTTTACTGAGCCAAACCTTCCTTTCAAGGGGAGAGTTAGAGAAGATCAGTTGTGTAAGTGGTCGAGAACAGTGCAAGGTAGCTTGAACACAACCTCTAGCTACTTACAGGTAGAGAAGTTCTGCTAGCAGAGGTTATGCTGAAAGAAAAAGAAAAAGCCATAACAAAATCAAGTGACTGCAACCATGCTGTTATTTGAGTAACTAATCGGTATGTTCTGATTCTGCAAAATTCATAGTAAATGGATGAAATACATGATACATTTTGATGAGGCTTTGTATGAGCTTGTGTCGTTATGTGTATGAGGAAAAATACACATAACAGCACAGGAGAGGAACTGAGGAGGGGCTCTTTATCAGGGAGAGGAGTGATAGAACAACAGGGAATGGCTTTAAAGTAAAAGAGGGGAGGGTTAGATTAGATATAAGGAGGAAATTCCTTACTTGCACAGGTTGCCCAGGGAAGCTGTGGATGCCCCATCCCTGGAGGTGTTCAAGGCCAGGCTGGATGGGGCTTTGGGCAACCTGGTCTGGTGGGAGGTGTTCCTGCCCATGGCAGGGGTTGGCACTGGATTGGCTTTAAGGTCCCTTCCAACCCAACCCATTCTGTGGTTCTATGAAAAAGAAAACTTATTGTCTGTTTTTGAACCACAGTAATGTTCAGGCTGCATTTTAAACAAAGATTCTCTAGTGCATGGTATTTTTAATGCTGATTTCCTGTTGGTGGGAAATAAATTCACTGCCAATCATTCTGAGTGCAGGAAAGGATAAAACAAATCTTTGCCTATACTTTACAGCAATATAGTTAGGATTTATGGAGTTTTCCTCTTGAGTGTGCTGTCCCCATGGTGGGGACACTCTTGGTGTCTGGCCATGTCTCAACAGACCGGGGACCCACTTTTCCAGAAGTGATTAGCTAAAATGTAACGGGGATTCCTGGAGGACCTGCTTTGAAAAAGCAGGAAAGTCAGAATAATCATTTGTAGTTCACCCAAGAAAGTGTTGTAGCATGAGATATGGCTGGTTCAATGTGTCATCCTTGTCTTGGAGCCGTGGGGAATCATTAGCTGAAATTAATGTACGAATGGCAAAGGTGACTGCTCCAGCATCCCTGGTCCTGGAGCTTGTATTCTGCAAGCGCTGCAGCTGGCAAATTAAACCTAAAGCTTAATGAGCCCCGGAGAGGGACCTGCCTCCACAATGAGTGGAGGTGGGCTCGCACCGTGGCTTCACAAATCATGAATCCGTCCTATCCATGACTCAAGAGGCTCAAAAAGCACCAGATTTAGAAAGGTATGTGGGAGGCTATACATATCTCTCGGTTATCCAGCCCATGCACATTATTGAGCTTTAATCCACAAACACAAGAGCCAGGCATGCAGGAGCAGATTCCCACCTTGGTGCTGATCATTCCTTCAGCAATGATTTAGCCAAGCTGTAATACCTGACATGAAATCAGCTAATTAAAAGAGCTGGATCTGAATGACCCGAACAACAAAAGCCTGCTTGGGACTGCCTTCCTGTCAGTCTTTTGGATTCAGGATTTAAGCTGCAAGCTTGCCAGATTTCAAGGAGATGATGTTAAGATTGAACACCCCCCAAAATTGTTTAGGCCTGTTATAGAGAACTTGTTCTTGTGTAGAGTCTTCAGTCAAGGGAGGAAAGGAGTGAACTACAATGGTTTAAAGCTGAAGCCAGGTTAGAGTCAAGGCTATGTTATAGTTCCTGGTGGTGTGCAGAATTTCTCATTTTAGAGCCAGGTATGACACTGGGCACAGGCATTGCCCCAGCACCCACACCCCATCGCAACGCTCTGTGTGAATGCCAGATGGGACACTTCCCTGCTAGGCTTTCATAGGAGCTCTCTCTCCTTTCAGTTTGAAATAGAGATTCAGAGGATTTCAGAAGCTTATGAGGGCCTGGTCAAGACCACCACTAAAAGGGAGTCTCTGGACAAAGCGATGAGAAACAAACTGGAAGGAGAAATTAGGAGACTTCACGATTTCAACAGGGATCTCCGTGGTATGTCAAGTTTGCATGTTTCTTTGTTTGTTTTCCACAGCTGACACAAGTTTCACTTTTCACAAGCTCCAGCGTAGCGGGCTTTAGAGGATTAAGTTCACACGTTTTAGATAACCTTCTTGAGAAATCAGGCCCCGCTCACTGGGATACCACAAAACTGCTGTCGCTTCCCTGGTTGCAAACAAACCTTCTGGCAAAATGTGAAAGACAGCTTTGAGTGGTGCCTTTGCATTTAAGACTTGCAAATATCGGTGTGACTGCCAGGCCACCAGTCCTGAAGTTGCATCCAGCTCTAATGAACAGCAAGTTGCAAGACAGAGTGCTGCCATACCACCCATATATCCCAAAGTTTGGTGCCTTCACAAACCAGTAGCAAGTATCAAAGGGTATTTTGTTTTGGTATTAAAAACGTATTTTTGAGAAAGCAGCCGGAGGAGTAACTGTTACCTGTCCAGGTGCCTGATGGGGCACGTTGGTACCTTTTTGTGCAGTGAGGTGCTCTCTGCAAGCAGCCTCCTACTTTTAAGAGGAAGTAAGGAGGCCGGCCGCTCTTTTTGGTGATGGTGGGGGGCACACCCTAAGGCAGGTGGCAGTGGGATACTGCCCACAGTGTCCCTGCAGGCTAGTGGCAGGGGAGTCTCATCCCTCTTACAGCGCCCTTCCCAGGGGAAATCATCCCTGGCTGCAGAAACCGTTCCTTTCCCATGACAGTCCCAAGGATCAGTGACACCAGGGTGGAGGCCACCTTGCCCCAGAGCATCTGGCAGCACCAGGGGCTGCAGTCCACCATGGGAAAGCATCCATCACCTTGCAAAGCTGGTAAAGTCAGACTGCAAGTGCATTGCACGTTTCAGACAGCATGAGAAATGAACTGATTGGACACATTAGCTGCAGATGGCAGAGGTTTTTCCTCCAGCTTCTGTAAATCTGAATGACACAGCTTCATAGAAGAGGTCAAAGGTCTCATCTTTTATGTATGTGTCAGCCTCCATTTAAATGCCCTCCTTCAGAGTCTATTTATACTGCACTGCTGGCACACATCTTATTTTCTTGGTTGGCCTACAATTTTATATACATATATTTATACTTAAAGTATTTCCTGTTTTTTGCAGAACGACTGGAGACGGCCAACAGGCAGCTAGCCAGCAGAGACTTCGATGGGCACGAGGATAAGTCCACAGAGGGCCTTTATGTCACTCAGAGTGAGTACTGTGTTAATCTGTTTCCAAGGTGCCTATATGTATATGCACACACACATATATGTACTGGAGTGGAGGCAAATGCTTTGCTATTAATTTTTATTGTCCTTATGGCTTGGTCCTCCTCAGCTAATTCGTAATATACTCTTATTTAAGCTGCAAACTGGATTGTTTAGACTGTTCTTTTCTCTGAGCACCAGAAACAGGCAGTGGGAGTTAATGGTAACACAGCTTAGCTTATTTTTTATAAATATTTGTCTGAAATTGCTAAGTGTTGCTTGCAGGGATCATCTCTCAAAATACATGTTTTTTAGAGAGGCCAAATTCTGCTCTTGTCTGGGAAAAGTCTAGAGCAGCCTCTGATGACTTGTTGTCAGTGCCATGGGTTGATTAACAAGAGGCAGAGAAGAAGAGCTGGACCTTCATTTTCACAAAGGACTGCTGAGACAAAAAAGAAAAATATGGTTTCTACTGCTATGAAAAACACCCCTTCCCATCAAATTTTAGGCTCCCATAATGACCGAGCACAGCACTACAGCATTTCCCCACCATGTGGTGGTGGCTCCACGTGACCAGGCAAACTGAAACCTGAGCACCTGGATGCTGTGTGACAGCGCGTAGCCTCTTGTGTATCGTGAGCATCTTCAGTATGCTTCCAGAAGGGCTTGGCTTGACCACCCAGGAGCTGTGCACTACCTTGTGGGCTCAAATCCCATTAAAGCAAGACCCTGTGTCCGGCTGATTTCTTCTGTTTTATTTGTTGCACCAAAAGCTTTCTTGGAAGATGAGCTCCAACTGCAAATGCTTAGCTGGAGAGCCATCCATCTCCATTAACCCCACGATGTTAACAGCGCTCAGTGTGCCTCACCGCCAGCCCTGCAACATCCTCCAGGTTCTCCAAATGCAGGAGAGCCTTCTCCTAGCTCCTGCCTGCAGCGATGATGCCAGCGCAGCAACACAGCTGATAGTTTGGTGCGTAGATGCACAAACCAGAGGAGAATCTAATTGTTAGCTTTGCCATATTAGCAAGTGTAGGTACTGCTGCGAATCCAAATGGCTCGTCTGTTAAAAAAATAGTGCTGTGTAAGTCTTGTCTTCCTTGGGAAGAGTTCAAACAGGGTACGTTGCACAGAGCAAAGTGCAGACTGAGCTCTGCTGTCTTCATGTAGAGGCAGCCTGGCGGTGTACACATGTGATGGTAACTGCAAGGGTGAAGTAAATCCCCAGGATGGACAGAATTTAAGTTATTTTCCAGCACATAGACACACTCTGTGCTTCTAATGCTAAACATCTAGCAGTAGAACTCCATGCTGTGCACTCAGCATATCGCTGCTATCAATTCACAGCTAACAAATATAGCCTTTCAGATCCTATCACATAAGACAGGCTGGATACTTGGAGTGTTTCCTGTCTAGCCCAGAGAGCTCAATGTTACCAACGTGATGCAGAGTGCTTCCAAGAATAGAAAAGTGGGCGCATGTAAAGCAGGTCCTCTTCAGTCATGTTCTTTGGGCTGCTTTGGCACACACAGGAATGCGCTCGATATCAGGGTGTCAGCCTCAAACATTCCTCCGAGGGCTCAGAAAGTTTTTGGAAAACAACCTGAAAACATGACCCTTAACATCCCCAAACCAGAAGTTACATAAAAATACTCCAAAATTTAGCAGCTTTCTAAATGTTACCATTTTAAAATCAGTCTTATGGTGAGATGAAGACAAAAAGACAGAACTTCTGAGGTTTTTTAACATTTGCCATTGGTAATACTGCAAATACGGAATTAATTCTGTGGTAAAACTCCAGTCACAGGACGAATGCCCTGAAAGAAGTCTTGCAAGGCAGGGCATGCGGGGATCATTTCTCAGTTCTTGGCAGCTCTCTCCATTAGCAGTGCAGCATTGCGGAGTAGTCGTGTGCTCTGAGATGGGGACAGAAGGTGACAAAAACTCTTATTCTTTGTAATAAGGATAGGCAAAGCCAGGCTGCATGCCTCTAAGTATTAAGTGCTAGGCATTTGTGTGGAATGAAAAATGCTCCTGTTGTGTCGGGTGCAGTTAGAGAACTCACAGCCTATTAATTCATTGGCAATTATGTGATGTTTTGTCAGTGAAAAGGGTTCTTTTTTTAAAAAAAAGACATGAAGCAGCAGCTGATGAAGGTGTGTGGGCCCATACAGGCAACAGAAGAGGCAGGAGGCAGAGATGCTGTGAAAAGGAAGAGGCAGGAAGACTGATGGTTTCAAAGACAGGCTGGAGAGAAAGGTTATAATACAGGGTGTCAGAGGAAAAAATTGTTCTGGTGGAGTCTGAGAATTTTGTGTATTTTTCTGGGATTTCTGGACTTTGAGCCACTGTCAGAAGAGCAGGGGTTCCTCCAAGGGACTGTTTTCTCAGGTGTCTGAGGCAGACTGGAGTCTGTACACATCCGGGTTAACTGCACAGCTCTGGACTCATGAGAGGGAATGTGCAGACAGTTTTTATAGTGTATTATTAGAGCCTCGTGCTTCATGGGAACGTGCAGTCGATATGCTGTGTAGTACTTGTGCATGTATCTCTGTCCCAAAAATCCCAGACAAAGAAATATTCCCATCGAATGAACCCAGCCAAAGAAAACGCTTACACTAAATGTTCTTGGTGGTGTTTTGGGTAGACTAAGAGCCATTTGGTATTAAGACAAGAAATAATCAGTGCAGAGTCATAAGTTTCAGGGGCAAGTGAAAGGGAGGCCCTAGCTCTGTCGTTTCACTGCCGTGAGCTTCACATGTGGGTGATGGGAGAGCTGCTGCCCTCGTGCACCCAGAGCCAAGGGCAGGAGCCTGAAGAAACAGTGCTGTATTGAAAAATGCATCTGTTCTGCATGATTTCCAAGTTTTCATCTTGTGAAGGTCAACTTCTCCCCTGGCTTAAACCTCATGACATGCAACGGGCAATGCCCAAGCTGTAAATCAAAGTGCATTTAAGCTGCCGGTGATACTTCTGTAGGGTGAGGAAAAGCACCCACAGATGGAGATGTGGTGACTTTCTCTGACGAAGGAGGAGAGAACTTCAAACCTTTCTGCATCCTACTTTGGTCGGTGACCATAAGTAAGCACATACTGAACCATTTGTTAAGTACATTAAAATTCATCATAATGATTAATTCCAGCACAAAATCCCTGTTAATCACCATGTGAGAAAATTAACCCAGGGACTTCAGCTCCTCAGAGCACAAAGGCCTGCAGCTTCTCAGCCTTTCCTTGGTCTTTGCATGGCCAAGACTCGAAGGAGCTATCAGGAATGTGCCATTTGTGAGCAAAACTGCAGGAGGAGTAACTTGTAATGAGCTCTGCTGGCATTTGGCCAGGATGCAGGGGTTAATGCAGCTACTCCTCATGAAGCGTGTGTGGGGTTCCTGTGCTATCTCGTTTTCTGCAGCACAGGAACCCAGGCTGTATGAATGGAGCTGCGTTTCTGGTGTGTGCACAAGGGCCAGGGCTCGGCCTGCTCAGCAGGGAGGTACTCTTCATAAAAGTCATTGGGATGAACATACAGAGAGGCTTAATCCAAGCCATTCTGGATGCAGGAATGAGCTAAAAAGAAATGGTGACCCTTTGGGACTGTGCTATTGCTTTCAGAAAATGCTCTATTGAGACAGAGCATTTGGTTATCCCTCCCATTCAGGGTAGGCTTCTTTCATGTACGTTGCCTCACATCTTGGGAGGCCATTTGTATCATCTTTTTTCTTCTATGGGAAGAGAGGGTTGTGGGTTTTTTTGGTTTGTTTGTTTGTTGTCGCTGGGACCTGAGAATGAGGATGGAAAGAAATGCCTCATTTCCCAGTTCTGCTTTGCTGCCTTGGGCCTTCCTTGGCCCAGCCCAGTCATTACCAAACTGGAGCTGCAGAGGCTTGGGCATAGGGACTGGTGGATGGTGGCTTTGCTGCTTCTCTGAAGGGAAGAGTGGAAACCACAAACTGAAAGGTCTTTGGAGTAAGCAAGAAGGTCCTGTCTTCACTTCAGATTTTGATAATCCTTTTGCTGGTCACTCCGAGATAAGGGGCAGGATATGAGGGGCCCATCGCATACTTCAGCCCTGGGCCTCACCATGCTGGCACCCTCCTGGGGAGGTCAGGCCGCTGCAGCTGGCCACATCTTGACTGGACCTGGAAGAGCAGAAGGAGCAGCTCTGGTGCCCCGGCCCATCCTGGTGAATCACCCAGATCAAGGGGGCTGGCAGCAGCTGCTGTGACATAAGACCATGCCTGTGGATGGCAGATGACAATGCTCCTCCTCGCACTTGCTGTGTCAGGAGTTGCAAGACTAATGGGAGGCTAAATAAGTCCTGCAGGTTTTACTTAAGAAAGGCATGGTCACCAGAGAGTGCCTTTGGAATTAGCAGCTGTGAACGAAGAGTGATCACTGAGAAATACAAACATGCATACGAGAAATTGTTGGAAATGCCACAAGGAATGTGGTAGAGGGGTGAGCAAATCTGCAGGCACATGCTGCTCTCGCTGCTGTCATTTGATATAATTTCTTCCACCAGTGGTCATAATGCAGGAACAAGGAGCGTGTTGAAAAGATGTCAGTGTTACCACTTTGCAGTATCACAGCAAGGAGAAATACAGCTTGGGATGTATGGATACGGTCACATAATTAGTCAAATAAGTTGATACGATGCGGTGTTCAGGTGTGGGTGGCTTTGAGGACAAGCTTTCAACTGATGGGATGAATCTCTCTAACTCTAATTCTAACTCTAATTCTAATTCTAATTAATTCTAATTCTAATTCTAGTTTCTGCTTCAAAGCAGAAGCAGGCCTGTTTTTGGCGGAACTACCCAGCTTGGCAACTCAGAATGCTTGTTTATGAAGCACCCTAGCAGGCTTTTTGCTTTTTCTCTTCTTTCTTCCACCCATCCTGAGCGTAGGTGTGATGTCTTCAGTATGACACTCAGAGGCAGTGGGTGGAAAGCTGTGCTGTAAACCGCAGCAGAGAAGCCTTTTGGGAATTCCTTATTAATGGGATGTGGCAGTGGCCTGTCAGAAAATGGAAACAGTTATTAGCTGGAGTCTGCTGGGTAAAAAACACATGCCAAAATAGAAGGGATATGCACAGTGTAATACAGTAAAATGGGATTTTTAGACTTTAAGGATACCTTGTATGTACCTGAAGAGAATTTAAGGTATGTTTGATGAAGTTCTGTACTAAAAATTAATGCAATATAGGAAAGTGCTTATAAAGTATACCTCCGGTATTTTGCAGGAAAAAGCTGACATGGAGAATTGTTGAGAGCTGTTAAGTAATTTTTTTCTTGCCAGCTTTCTAGCAGGTTCAGCAGTCATTTTGAGTACAGTATGATCTTGTCCTCCTTTTAGGGGGCACTAGAAAACTTACTGCAGCTGGGCGAGCCGAGTGTTTTGAGTTTCTTGGATGAAACTTGAAAGTGAAGGTCCCAAATCCTGGTTTTGTACACACTGCCCTCACATAACATAGGTTTCAAGTCCAGAGCACAGCAAGCATGGTGCCCACGTGAGATGACTGAATGCCACAGGACTGAAATAGTGTTTGTCTTCCAGCTTCCTCACCCTCTAACAAAATGAGCTGCTTGATAATTTGCCTGGATTTACACTTTCATACAATAGATATTAATGTTTCTGCTGGTGAATCAGATTGAAGTAAATGTGTTTGTGTCGAGGGAAGAGGCCTGCATGTCAGACTTAGAATTCCTGGCCTGTGAGGGAAGATGAAGGATGTGTCATACTGATCTGGTCCTGGTGCCAGTTGGTGATGTGGAGCCAGCAGTCGCTGTGCTTTGCTCACAGGCTCCACAGAGCCGAATGTGCTGGTGTTGCTGCCAGGGTCTGCTTTTGTGGAGTGGTGTTCTTCCTTTTAGGACAAATGGAGAGATAGCCAGGTGGGTTTGGGGTCACCCAGGCCACTAGTGCTTTGATCCACACGGCTCGGCTCATATTCATCTCACTTCACTGCAGAGGTGTACCAGTAGGTTGTAAATTAATGCCATTCTCATTCTATCTATAATTAAGGAAGAATAAAGCCCTTCTGGGGCAGTTCAGTTCCAAAATGGGCTGGCTTTGGCCATGTGAGATGTCCTGTCCCTCCTCTGTGACTGTGTGGAGGGAGGTGACTGCTGGGCCTCACAGCTTGAGTGTTCAAGCTCAGGTGGGACTGAGGATAGATGTCAGGGACAGGTTTTCCACATTTGGGTGATTTTGGAACAATTTTTTGCTTCATTTAAAAAATAATAAATTCTGTAATGCTGTGTTTAAAAGTCAAAAATCAAAATAATGTTTAATTGGCGCCAAATTAATTTTTGGAGGAAGTTTTCCTTCCTGGAGGCTTTCCAAGTGTTCTATTTTTGCTGTGATCCAAAACGAAGGCCAGATTTTGAAATCTCAGATTTCACTGAATGAAACCTCCATCCCCTGTTTCTCCCATCATTAACTGTTTGCTGTCTGACATTGGAGATCCAGCAACCAGCCTGTGATGTCCGTATTCCCTGAAATGGTTCCTCAGCACTGTCAGAGCAGAGATGGATGGAGCTGAGCCTTTCAACATGCAGCTTGCCAGGAAAGTTGATGGTGGGCCTGAGGTTCATTGATGAAGGAAAAATGTGAGCAAAGCTGACTGAGTTTAGCCATTTTTTAAATTATTATTTTAAATCCTATCCAAAAAGGGTATATTTTTTGGCATGGAGGTTATCTGCTGGGTATCTGCTTGCTCTTGATGCATTAGGGTGCTTCACAGGAGAGCAGCACCAAATGCTGGATACTTAGATCATGCAGGACATGAAAGTCACCCAAGGCCCCCTCAGGGTTGATATCTCAGCTCCTGCGGCTTCCTCTTTCCCTGGACAGACAGAAAAAGCCCATCTAGATGCCCCCTATCTTATTCTTCCTTATTGGTGCATGCTTGTGACCGACTGAGGTTTCTTGCCCCTTAGAGCAGGGCAGCAACACGCAAGCTGGCAGCTACAAACATTGATGCAGGCTCTCCTCAAGCAGCGTCTGGACATTCTGTGTGGTGAAGGGGTCGCTAGTGCAAGCTAAAAGGTTGCTGGGGAAGATGCTAGGAGTTCAGCGGTAAGGACAAGAGTGAGGGTCCACAAGCTCTGCTAGTGCAGCTGCAGCCTGAGCTGCCACTCATCTCTGTCTCTGGTGCTTGCATAAGGATGGGCAGTGAGAGGCTGAGCTCTGGCTGTAGAAATTCCTTGCCTGTTGTGTCTCAGCCGATGTTGTAATGGATCCACTCGCTGCAGCTTCACATAGTTTTTACTTTCCTAGGAAGGTGGCAGCTTACCTCTGGCATGTGGCCCGGGGCCTGTGAGCTGTTGTCACGGAGCTGTTCATGTTCTTGTCTTTCTTCCAGACAAGGAGCACTTGAAGGAGAAGGAGAAGCTGGAGATGGAGCTGGCAGCCATGCGCTCCACCAACGAGGATCAGCGGAGGCACATTGAAATCCTCGACCAGGCCCTGAACAATGCTCAAGCCAAGGTCATCAAACTGGAAGAGGAGGTGAGGCATGGGCATCATTGCTCTGCTCAGAGGCTAGCAGTGCCTTGCAGTTAGGGCTTTCCCCATCCACATCCTAAATCTATTCTGGCCATGGCGTGGCAGGTCTTCCTGCTCCCACGCACTGTCCCTCCCACAGGGAAAACACATAGCTATACAACACTGAGCCAGACGAGCAAGCAAAGGAGACCACAACCACAGATACTTTCAGAGCAGTCTTCAACATGTAACCAGGACCATCATCAAACTGGACTGAGTTGATGGCTGAGGTGTTGTTAGGACTTAACTGAAATGTCAGGCAAAAAGCTGACTACTCACTGATTCAGGACTGTGATAAAAGTACATGATGTTGGTACATGCCATTTCTCCCCAGAGAATTCCAGGGGGCTTTTGAGGTGTGCACAGCAGCACAGCAGTGCAGGGCTTGGCAGCTTCGCATGTCAACAGTGGTCTTAGAAGAAAAAGGCTGATCTGGCTAGAGGCAAAACCTCCAGGATTTAGAGCTACAAGATTTATGAGAGCTGAAAAAACTATTGTACAACGAAACCTAAGACGTGTTATCTATTCAAAATCCCCAAGATGTTTTTAGGCAATGTTCCTATAGGTCGGATAGTGAAAATCAATATTCAGAAGGGAAGAGAAATCCCAAGAACAGAGGGCTCTTCAAACTGACAGACAAATACAGAACAACATGTAGTAGCTGGAAGCTGAAGCTAGACAAATTCAAAGTGGAAGTAATGCTCGGTTTTAGCTATAACTAAGAGTGATGTTGTCAGTTCTCCATTACCAGAGGTCTCTAAATCTGAATTTATTGTATTCCTTAAGGACCTTCAATGATTAGCTGAAAGTCTATGCACTCTGGCAGATAAGGCAAGACTGTCATAACAGGACTTTGTGGCCCTGGAATCTCTGGCTCTGTGACCAACAAAGAGGGAGGATGTTTTATGGGGAATAAAATAGATGCAGTCTTCACTATCTGAGCAGGCAGACCACGAGGGGAAGGATGCTCACCTAGCAGGGTTCATACTCTGGCACAGACTGCTGGCATGATCTTGGGCAGGTCTGATGCCTCGATGCCTCATTTCCCACCTGCACTCTCCCTGAGGCTGGCCTGTGGATGAATCCACAGGAGCCTGCTGTGTGCACAGGGGTCCTGTGAGGAGCGTGCAAGATCTTTGTTATCAAATACATGCAATTAACTAAGTGCAGTTCATTTTCTGTCTCTGTCTTGAAAAGGATGAAATGACCTTGGTGATATTTGATTATTATTATTATTATTTTTAATGAGGTTAACAGCATAACAGACCCCCAATTAGGCTAATTAATGGTTACTCACAGTCTGGATGATTTAAAGTATTATATAAAGGTGGTTGCTGTTTTGTTCCTGACCATTAGACCATTCTGACTTCCTATTTGGAAACATTTTTAAAACCCCATTGCCTCTGGTAGATAGGTTCAGCAGCAAGAAGAGGATCACATTAAGTGCTCCTTTGTTAAGCTGAAGTGTGGTCATCGTCCCTGTGTATTTAGGGCAGTCCCTTTGGGGTAGCTGCAGGAGCTAGTTAGTGTAGCTTTAAGCTGTCTGTTACTCACTTGATACTTGCCTTAAAGGCAACCAGAGGTTTTCGATTTGCATTTTATTATAAAGTGGCTGAATAAAGGACTAAAGGAACGTTTTAGGCGGCAACACCTGCTCCTGCAATCACAGCATCATGCAGGGGATGGGAAGAAGCGTGGTTAGCTCCTGGCTGTTCCACACTCTGTTGGTGTGACATTGGCAGGTAGCACCAACTTGCTGATCACACAGTGGTGAAGGCAGCAGAAGCATAAATGCAGATTTCCAGGCAGGTGGGATGAGAAACTACCCTGAACCTGCTGGGCTGTGGTAAACACATTTGCAGCCTTAGGGCTCTGTGCCTAGAGGCTTTGTGGTTGCCAGTTCCTAGCTAATGATCCAACAAAAATGTGCCCCTGCTGGATGGGGATCAGAAGTTAAACTGAGGAGAGAACAAATGGTCCCCTCTAGAGACCTGGTAAACTCGTGCCGGGGGCATGTTAGGTGTTACAGAGGTGCTAACCTTGTGCTCGAGTTGTGTTAGATGTTACAGAGGTGGTAACCTCCTGCCTGGGGCATGTTAGACACCACGTGGAGGTGATGTGACCATATTTGCCAGAATTTGCCTGTGAGAGCCCTCAGCCTCAGCAGACCCACCTGGTAGTATTTAACTGATTTATCATTCTAGGGGGAGTTCAAGTGAATGCAACCACCTTTTTCACAGTCCCCAGTTTTTGGAGCTCAATTTGACACATATGCAGTCAGATATTGCTGAAGTTTTGAACCTTCACCTGAAACCAGATATTCTTACTATAATTTGGGATACATCAAAAGATCAGAAATCTCTCAAACAAAAAAAAATGGCTATTATTAATAATGGAGTTCTACCTCATGCACTGCTTTGTAAATCCACACAGATTTCTTCTACCATCTGAATAATTAAGTTTAAAAGCTTTTTAAATCAAGGCTTGAGAAACAAGCAGCAGTTACTGA
The DNA here is from genome assembly GCF_011077185.1 of Oxyura jamaicensis. Lineage (NCBI taxonomy): Eukaryota > Metazoa > Chordata > Aves > Anseriformes > Anatidae > Oxyura > Oxyura jamaicensis. The sequence goes on along the minus strand of NC_048893.1, from coordinate 193,537,336 downwards.
GTCGAATTAACATAAAATAACATACTATGTAAATCTACATTATCCTGAATGGCTGCTAGTAGAAGGATCTAATTCAAAAATCTGTAGGTGGTATTACCACCACATGTCATTTAGGAGACTGGAATCGTGTGTCTGGTTGATGCTTCAAGGAGACGACTGAATAACTGGAGAGGGTTCAGGAAACAGCTGTAGAAGTTATTTGGAGCCCCGAAGATGTTCTTTGCTGTGAACAATTAGAGTTAAGGAATGGCTGAGCCCCAGTCCATATGCATGAACATTAAGAAGAGATTGCTGTCAGCCAGATTAAACATGGCTTTTTAACATAGGAACAAATAATGAGATGCAGTGTTTGGGAGCTGAATCTAAGCAAATCAGGCCAAAAGTAAAGAGTCAGAGTAATTAACATGGAAACAACCTACTTAGGGAGATAGTGGATTCTCCATCTCTTAAGATCTTTAACTCAAACCCATAGATTTTTTCCAATTGCTGTTCTGCAACTCAAACTGGAGTTGTGTTCACAGTGCAAATATTTTTCCATGAGACCCACTGGTCTCTACTCAGACTTGCTTGATCAAGACCACGTTTGGATCAGCCCCTTTTTGGCCTTAGCTCTTCTTAATCTTTTTTTTTTTTTTTTTTTCTTCCCTAATCACTGGGATGAGGACAATGTTCAGGCAAGTTTGCTGATCTTACAAACATGTGAATTGTTTCATTAAATGCTTCTTGCTCTAGTAGATCACAATTTGGAAACAGAACAAGAAGTAATTTGCTTAAATTGCATAAGAGAAAGACAGATTAGACATTAGGGTAAAAGTTTTCAGGCAGTAAAGGAGAATACAGCGTGAAGTAGCTTGCAGGGCGAGGTTGCGGGGTCCCTACTCCTGCAGGGTTTGCAAACAGATTAGGCAGGCATCCGCAAGGTTTTAGGAAGAGCCGATCCTACCTGGCAGCAGGAGAGTGGCCTGGTACCTCCTGATGTGCCTTCCAGACATTTCTTTCTTGGAGTGCATCTCTGCGAGGTAGTGGAGCTTAGAATCACATGTTCCTGATTGCAGTCGCCCTCCCTCACAGATGCACGCTCAGTTGACAAGCCCATTCATTTCAATGACAACATGTTACACTTTGATTTTTAAATGTACGCGGGTGAAATATTTGCTTACAGATCTTAAGGCAGGATTGAAAAAAAAAAACACAAACCAGAATTGGCTCAAGAACCTTCCTATAAATTTATGAATGTGGGAATTGTCTTGTCGCATATCTCTGACTAAATTGATTACAAAGGCAGTAAACGTGTGCATGGCCTAACCCCCATACATGGAGGGACACTTATGCATAAATGTGTGAATCCTGGGCTTTAAAGGGCTGCTGCAAGGCCCAGTTCTGGCTGCCATGGTACAGATGGACTCCCCAGCACCGGACAGGACATGGGGAATGAGGTCTGCTGCCGAGGAGGGACAGGGGGAGCCCACTTCAGCTCTCAGACCCGTGCTCACGCAGCTGGCAGGTGACACAGGCACCTTCCTATTTGCAAAATAGCACGTTCACTAGGAAATCAGCAACGTGTCTGTCTCATAAAGTTGTGAGCTCCCGAGGCATGTAATCTTCTTGCTGCTGCCAGAGACCAGTGGAGATTATAATCTCATTAATTTTCATGGTGATCCCCAGGAGCTGTGAGCATTAGCCTGGATTACAGCAGGGCTAGGGAGGTCACGCTGCAGGTTGTTGGCTCTGGCTGAGGAGCCAGAGGTTTGCTTTGACCGAGCTTTTCTTCTGCTCTGAACAATTTCACTTCATCTAGGACATGGGTGGATTTAGGATGGTGGGAGAATTTTAAGAAAAAGCTATTTTATTGCCATTGTATTTGGTGGTAGGGGGGCTTGGTGAATCCAGCATTAATTACACAGGGAAAAAGCCATATTTGCAACACAGGAGTCCCAAGCTCAGCAGGAGAGGCTGGATGGAGGGGAGTCCAGCAGAGCCAGAGGGACCAGTGCTTATTTGCTCCTCGTGCCCAGGAACAGGGCGGCAAATGTCTCACTACGTCTCCCAGGCCCACACAGATGTTTAAGGGCCATCGCTTCTCTATCAGAACTCAGATTGCAGTTAACTTCAGTAACAATTTAAGTACTTAAAAAAGAGGTAGGCACTAGAATATCTTCTTGTCTCTAAACTAGCCAGCTTCTGGTACGCATCTAGCCTTTGATATTTCAAGTAGTTCCCCAGTATTGATGAGGGTTAATGCATTTTTCTGCCTCCTGTTTTGCTTCTGAAAAGCCTCAGGTCCCAAACAGGTGCCCAAATACATGAGGAAGAAGAGACCAGAAGCCCTAAAGAGCATCATGGTGATTAGGGCAATGACCTTGAGCACCCTCATTATCCCTCAGGATAACGGAGTTGGCAAAGCCCATCTGATCCATTATTCAAATGGATTTACCCTCCCTCTCCAAATTAGGGCTTTAAGTCAAGCCTCAAGCCTGAAGCTGTAAACCCCCAAAACTTTCAGTGTCAGTGACAAAATTCATGATTCAGAATTCAGAAGGTTGGAGGAGAAGGCATGAACCTGCTTTCCCGAGGCTGGGACCCCAGCCCATGGGATGAGCAGACTGACCCCACTGCTCCTGCCTCATGGGAGAGTTCTCAGCTCAGCATCTGTGCTCTGTGAGTCCAGGCCATGCTGTGGGCCTGGCCTCCTGCACCCCTGGGCACACACCTGTTTCATGACAGGCTTTGACACCCATCTGTGTCCAGCATCACCAGCCTCCTCTCCCCACGGGCTCTCAAGCATGCTGGCCCTTGCCGTGAGTCCCTGCCATGCCATGCTACACTGTCACTGAGTGCCTGGTGGTGTGGTGGGAGGCCAAAAGTAGAGAGAGCTGCTGAGCACAGGACAAGGTTTAAAATCTAAAAGAGGTTAGGTTTACATTAGATACAAGGAAGAAATTCTTCACTCAGAGGGCGGTGAGGCCCTGGCACAGGCTGCCCAGAGAAGCTGTGGATGCCCCATCCCTGGAAGTGTTCAAGGCCAGGCTGGGTGAGGGCTTTGGGCAACCTGGTGGGAGGTGTCCCTGCCCGTGGTTGGAACTGGATGGTCCTTAAGGTCCCTTCCAACCCAAACCATTCTATGATGCCTCCTAGCTGGGGTCAGCCCATGTGCTTGCCCAAACCATGTCTAACACAGTGACTCTTGCTCAGAAACACTCGGGGGGCTGCTTGTGGGCAAGCGTGCGGGGTCCTGGCTGCGGGGTGTGGGTGCCCTGCCTCTTGGCGCTGCTGACCCCCTGTCCCCGCAGCTGCGCAGGAAGCAGGCCTACGTGGAGAAGGTGGAGAAGCTGCAGCAGGCTCTGACGCAGCTGCAGGCGGCCTGCGAGAAGAGGGAGCAGATGGAGCGGCGGCTGCGCACGCGCCTGGAGCGGGAGCTGGACTCGCTGCGGATGCAGCAGGTGAGGACGGGGAGCTTGCAGCCCTGCCGGGAGTCACCTTGACATAGGCTTCGGGTTGTTGGGCAGTTCACCAAACTTTTAACCCCGGATGTTCAGTGGATGATGGGTGAACTCTGCTATGGGGCTGCTGGATGTGGCCAAGTCCTCCTGCTTGAGGAGCCCTGCCCAAACTTTGTTCGGCTCCCCCTGCCTGATGGGGGACGATGTCCTTTGTGGTTTCTCACCAGGAATTAGAGGTTGTGCAAGATCAGGTCCGCGCTGAAGGAGGAGAGGAAAGTTGTGGTACCTACAGGCAGGAGATTTAGCCCATAGTCTTTGGGCAATGTGTTAATAAAAAGCAAGGTGGGATGAAGTGGGGTTAGGTGGGAGCAACTGTCTGCTCAGGCTGTGCTCAGTTCTGGGCAAAGGTGATGGACCAGGTTCCAGAAACCTCTGTCCACAGCAGATCTGGAGACAAATGGTGCCACCATCAATGATAAATTAATTAGATCTGAGTCCAGTCCAGAATGGGCTAGAAATGCAGGTTTGTATTTCTTTTTATGTCCCCTTGTTTTTTATTTTGACAGCCTGTGACCTCAGAGGTATAGGGTTAGAGGTATACATAGAAGTTATAGGTTACAGAGGCATTAAGCTTGTATTTTATGCAGGTATTCCTTTGGGTGGGCACCTCAGTCTCTTATACTCTCCCCCATCCCCAAGCCCCGAGTCCAGTCATCCTTGTTAAGGGCAAGCACAAGGAGGTCGCAGGGAGGATTTCCAGGTTACGGCCAGCACCACGTGCCAAATCCACGAGTACGGGCTTCAGCGGCGTGAGCAGATGCACTACATATATCAAACCACTGCCTGGGGAAAAGCAGCAACATAAGCAAGGCACGATGCTGCTGTAACTCCTGAAGGGCTCGCTCATATCTCTGTCAAGAAATGTGTCTGCCACAGCAACCCTGCCTTCTTTATGAGCTATCAGTAAAGACCGAAGCAGCTGTTACAGAGAGCTCACATTGCCAGAAGGCAGAGGGGCTGACCCTGCCAGCAGGATGCAACTGAGAAATAGCTCCATGGGCAGGCAGTGTCAGCGATCTGCAGAGTCAGGGTGGCTGGACTGAAAACCTCCCCTTCACACCCGGCATCCCCGGGGCAGGGCAGCCCCACCACCCCTCTCTTTAATCCACTTGAGCAAGTCCCTCTCTGGGAACATGTCCCATCCATCTTGGCTCTTCCTTGCTGCTGTATCAGTGCTTCACGTCTTTCTTGTCCACTCCACCGCAGCCTCAGAGGACAGGCTATTGCTGCCGTCTTCCAGTAGCTCTTCTCACTTGCCTCCTAGCCTGCTCTCCGCCTTTTAAAAAAAGAAAGCACACGAGGATATAATGTGCTGATGCTGGGGTAAAGGGGAGGTCATTTTAGAAAATACATCTAAAATTCAAGTGAGGGTAAAAGTAGGACTAGAAAAGGCTTTGTTTTCTGGGCTGGAACAGAAGGACAAATCGATAGATTCATTGGGATGGACTCTCACCTAAGTCTTTGCCTTGGGAGCTCAGGCTATGTCTGATTATTTTTGCCAAAAAAAAAAATAATCTCTAACCTACAGATTGCTTCATGGTTTTTATTTTGGAACTGTAATTAGCAACTGCATTTTAGGTTGCCATAGTTCCCAAATACCTGCACCCATCCCATTTAAGAAGTCTTAAGAAGAAGACTTCTTTGCTTTCACATCTCACATCAGTGTCGAGGGGGAGGCTTTGGGGTATTTTTTATATTTTGTGCTTTATGAGCCACAACGCTGCAATAAATCACATTGCTTCAAAATACCCCAACTTTTTAATTCAGAGCTGTCTTCACTGAGCTGTCAGAGCTATATCTCCTGAAATAGTTTCTCATAGCAGAGAAAAAGAGCTTTTTTCTCCTTTTCACCAGGCAGCAGAAGAGCGACAGCACACAAGGAGCCAGAGTCTCTTCTCTTCCTTAACTCAGCCAAGTCCAAACAGCAAATCTTCACTGTCACTGATGCTAGGACAACAACAAAAAAAGTAATAACCCTTTTGACTTAGTGTTGCAGGCTGAGTGTGCAGGGCTGGCAGATGTTCTGACTGCGAATGAAGGAGGCAGGCACCCGCAGTGTCCCAGGTTGCTATTTTACAGGCCAGAGCTGTGCTTCGAAAATATTACCTTCCTGCCAGGAGCTTGACAATATCTGAGTGTATGTTCTGAGTGCACTGGCTTGTTGTGCGGGAGCAGTTGCTCCTAAGTTGCTCCTTACTGTGCTGTTCCAGAAAGCGTCTTCCAAACGCGTCATTACTGCACCAAAGCCAAGGGCTGCAGCCCTCCCCTGCTATCTCTTGCTTCCTGTAACCCGGAGATAAAGAAGGAAGAGCTAAAAAAGTATTTTGGAAAAAGGAAACGGCTGCTGCAGCCCCCACGCTGGTGGGATGGCGCGTGCCCGGGACCTGCTTCACCAGTGGAAATTCCTGGTGGGGCACAGACGCAAAGCTGCTGCTCCCGAGACACAGTTTCCCCTTTAGCACAGTATTGTGCACCGTGGAGTGTAACAAATCTCTTGTATTTTTTATAGAAAAACAAAACAAAACATTTACTTCTGCTGACTTCTGACACAGCTTTATGCCTGTCCCTCTGGTGTGGGCTCATCCTGGGCTGGATCTTCTGCAGCAAAGCAAGAAGCTCGAGCCAGCTACAGTTGCAGCTTAGGTGCTGTAATTATGTGCCTGTGACCGGGCAGGATAAATCCTGCCTGGCTAGGTGCTTCCCTCGCGGTGCAGATGTGAAGGGTTGGTGAGCTTACGCACCCATCGCTGCATTCAGCATCCCCCGGGAGCCACCTCGCAGCCTCTGGGGATCTTCTGCCCAGCCGGGTGGAAAGTCACCTGCTACCCACACAGAGCACCTCCTGAGGGCACCTTAGAGCTGAAATGTGCCAGAAGAGACAGGCATAAATCCACGCCTGGGGTATTTTCCCAGCTGCTGTTCTAACCAGCGTTCTCTGTTGTGCTGTAGCTAGGTTACACGCCACCTTTTTCTGTTGTTTTTTAATACATAAACCCTCTGGTAATAACTGCCTCCCCATGCCGAGCAGCACCCAGCCATGTGATGAAGCCCCAGCAAGAAGAATTTCCTTCAAAGCTTTATTCCTTCTTTTTCCCGTCTTTTCCCTTGGCTTGGGGCATCCCAAAAAATCCACACGTATGCAGGGGGCAGCCGGACCCCTGCACCTGGCACCCGAGAGACGGGTGCTGGTGCTGTACACCAGGTCAGCCTGCCAAGCCTCCTGCAACCCAACAGCAACGCTGGGGCTTAGCCTGGGATTCCCCCTGACCCTTTCAGGGGGCTTGGCACAGCTCTCGTGGCAGCCAAGACACTGACCTGTCCGTACCGAGGAAGCACGAGCTGGCCCACTTGGACACCACAGCTCTTAGAGGCACGGCAGTCCCCTCGTGTAGCACCGGCCTCATTTGGAGGGGATGGCCAGGGTGTCCCGGTGCCAAGAACTCCAGGGCCATTTACACCTCCGTGGTTGCAACTCCTTGTCTCCGGAATTTGCTGTGGGACGAGGAGCCCTCTTTAAGTCTTGGGCTGTGTGCTGTGGAAAAAAAAAAAGGGGCTGGTAGCTCCGTACTCGTCAGGGTGAGTATCTGTGGCTGTTTGCCCCGGCAGAGGCAGGGAAGCTACCAGACAAACAGCCTCCCGGAGCACAACGCCCCGGCGCTGATGGAGCTGGTGCGGGAGAAGGAGGAGCGGATCCTGGCTCTGGAAGCCGACATGACCAAGTGGGAGCAGAAGTACCTGGAGGAGAGCACCATCAGGCACTTCGCCATGAACGCCGCAGCCACGGCTGCGACAGAGAGGTGAGATGTTGTTAATGGGAACGGGCGTTTCTCTATTTCCAGCAGAAAACAAGGAATGGGTATTTTCTTCAAGCTGGGTTTTGCTTTGCCTTCCCCTGAGATGCTCTGGCAAGGTGAATGCATCTGTCCCTGGCAGTACGTCTGTGAAATACAACAGGATTTACCCTTTTGACCATGTCCAAAAGTTTATCCTTAAGCTTCAAATTAAAGAGGTTGTCCTAATACCGAAACTGAACCTCTTAGCTGCAAATTGCATCCATTTATTCTTGTCCTTCTCGGGTGTTCATGATGAACAGCAGATCATTGGCAACCTTGTAACAGCCTCGTACATACTGGAAGACACATATCCCCTCGTGTGTCTTCCCTGGCCTGAACTAAGCTCACTTCCTTCAGCCATCCCTCATACGGCCTGTAGTAACCCCCTTCCTTTTCCCGGTGCTTTCATCTGGGTTGTCTCCAGCTTGCCTGCACGCACGGTGCCCCACAGCACGCAGCATATTGCAGCAAGGCTTCCAGCAGTGAGGGGTTCGGGATAATTAACCTGTCGCCGAGTTTCTTCAGAGCCAAATCCCCTGAATACATCCTAGGAAGAGACTTGCCTTTCTAAGTGTGATGGAGTGCACGTCCCAGTATGATGGTTCCTTTTGCTCGCCAGTCTGGACAGCAATTCCTGTGCTATTTTTCACCTTCCTACAATTTTGCTTCTCATTTGTGATGCAGTCTTGGAGACTTGGGACCATTTCCCCGGTGAATGAGTCCCCTCAATATCCAGCCCCATCCTCTAGGATGGTGTTTCACCCCATGGGGGCCACGCATGATTTTAGCATGCTCTCTGTTCCACCAGTCCCAGCTATTAATGGCATTAATGGCATTAATGACCTCAGTCTAGAGGAGACCACGGCGAGACAAGCAGACAGCCGTCTGGTTGGATAACCAACCATTGCTAGCTCGCTCTTCAAACGTGGGATCAGGGTTTTTCTTTGCAAGCACCAAGCTGCCTTGCAGAAGCAGCCCTCGTGGCTGTAGGACCCGACTCCGTGGTCCCCCCGACTCACCGTGTCACACCGCTTTGCCAGGGACGCCTCGGCCCCGAGCCACTCGCGCAACGGCAGCTACGGTGAGAGCGCGCTGGAGGTGCGGGGCTGGCAGGAGGAGGAGGAGATCGTGCAGGCCAACCGGCGGTGCCAGGACATGGAGTACACGTAAGGGGCCGCACCGGCTTGCCGTGGGGTTGGGGACGGGGTCACCCTGCCTGGCTGGAGCCGGGGGTGGTGCAGGATGCCCTCGGGTTCCTTCATGCACCCCCAGGAAGGATGGGCTTAGCTTCGCTATGACCTAGGCTCTTCAGAATAAAAGCAGCAATTAAATAGTTGCTGTCCTTAGCTTTTTGCCCCTCTACCTTGCAGTTGAGCCTTCTTTGTGCCCAAAATGACCTTCTTGACAAACGGAGGCAGTTCCCATGTTAAAAGGAGGTTGGCATGGCAGGAAGCTAAATGCTTGCTTAATCTCGGTGAAAATCCCCCTCTGGAAACGAGCGTGTCTCGTTGTAAAAGCTGAAGTTGTAATCCCACTCCTACATAACCAGCAACACAAGCGTCTGCATTTTCCTTCCTCTGCACTCCTTCGGAAGTCGCCTGCTTGTTTCTAGATGCTCTGTTTCACACATCCAAGCAGGGCGATGTTCACAGTGGCATTTAGGAACAAGCCTGCAGAATTTAGCACCAAAAGCACTTCGAACAGAGCTGTGTTTTCCACTAGTAGAAGGTATAAACTTTTTGGGATACAGGCAATCAGCAAGAGTAACATTCCTTGGCACAGACACTTCTCCATTTTCAGCACACAAATAGACATGTGGCTACATACTCAGCACCATTTATAATTCTTTGCTTTTTTTTTTGTCTGCTGAAAAGTGGCCTTTTGATCAATAACAATCCCTTGAGAATGGCTGTGTATTTCCCTAGGTTTTTAATGAAAAATTACTTAGAATCTGTTCTTCATTCTTGGCCTTGCCGCAGAATGACAAGTCTGCAGACAATTTTAAAGAACAGAATATTTGTTGCTTGTGGAAAATGTAAATGATTGTTTTTACTGGGTTTATTTTCTGTTTTCCACTCACACATGCAAGCTAATCCTGCTTCCAGTGAAGCAATGGAGTTTTGCCATTGGCTTCATTAAAGATAGATTAGGATCTGGTGTTTTCATTGCAAATTAGACATCTGATTATGACAACTAAAGCCCACATTAAGTTGCTGTCTATCTCCCTTTATGTATATGCTTTGCAGACATGGCATTTTAGCTTTCACTGCTTCACAAAATGGAGCTGCGTTTGCTTTCGCAGTAAAGATACAGTCCTTTGACTATCATATTTTACATTTGCAAGTTTCTTGTTTTATTTTTAATGTAGTTTCAGCCCCTTCCAGTATGATTTGGTGTTAATAATGCCCGGAGAAAAGTCTCAGATAATCACTTTTTGTGTGTTTTGAGAGTCTTTAGGTCAGTATTAGAAAAGCACAGGGAGCTGTGCTCCGCTCTGCACACCCCAGGCAGATGGTTTCTGCAGCGTGCAGTGGAAACAAGGAGCCCAGCCCAGCTGTTACAGGAACCAAAGGGAACTTTTTCAGTCACTTCGGCAGCAGCAAAGCTTTACTCCAGCTGCCAACAGACCCGAATGATGAGGTTAACTCGGGATTTTAATTCAGATAATACTTACTCAGGCAAACCCCTCCCTGTGGCAGCCCGCCAAGCACGGGATTCCAGATTTGACAGCAATGGGGGAATGTTGCTTGTGGTTTTTATTATATCAGTGGAGGTAGCAATCCACAGTGCAGTCAGGATATTGCTCTCATTGCTGCTGCTGTGGTAAAGCCACAGCAATAGGTGGGTTCATTTAACCCATCATTATCCCTCAGAGGACCTGGAGGGAGCTGCCTTGTCCAAGTCACTTACAAGTGGAGATGACAGAACAGCAGGGCACATCCCTACGGACTGGTCCTGCTCCCTTAGGGTGCCAGTTGCTGCCTGTATAAACTCATTGTCCATTCCCGTAAGCAGAACATTCATATTTTGGTAGAATAAAGAATCTCCACGCAAAAATAATCGAGAAGGATGCCATGATCAAGGTCCTTCAGCAACGCTCACGGAAAGATCCTGGAAAAGTTGACAGCGCCAGCCTGCGACCTGCTCGGTCTGTCCCCTCCATCGCTGCTGCTGCAGGCACACATTCACGGCAGACCTCGCTCACCAGCAACCAGATAGCTGAGGAGAAGAAGGAGGAGAAGATCTGGAAGGGAAGCATAGGTGAGTGTCGTTTTGGGTAAGCTTTGGGTCATTCATCACTTCATGGTAATCCTTCTGCCTGAGCTTAGCAGTGGCGCCCATGGCTGTGGCTCTGTCCTTGTGCCAAAGTCAAAACCTAGTCCATTTTTAACCTGGCTTCATATCTTAATTGTAATTTAATCATATTAAGCTGTTCTGCACCGATTATAGAAAGCCATAGTCTGGGGAAAAACTCCTAGACACAAGGAGATGATGTCTGAAACTTTGTGGAAGTAAAGACGAGGAAAAAAAAAGTTTGGTTAAAGCTAAACAAGAGGATGAGCATCCCTTTGGGTGGGAGTTCATGGTGGGATGTGGCAGCTGAGTGGGGAAACAAGTGCAGTACAGCCTGTGGTATGGGGCCACATGGGACGGGGGTGCAGAGGGGTGCCTGTGCCAGGGTTACTGCCGGGCCTGGTGTGCAGAAGGATGCAGGGCAGGGCAAGGCTCTCAAAAGGCTGTGTTTGCAGAAAAAGCACATCTGGCCTGGGAAAGTACTGTGGGGGTGTCAAGAAAAAGAGTATCACGCAGGGTGGGAGGGCTGGAGAAACATCCAGACCAGCACCTTGTAACTGTGGGGTGGGATGTGGGGACAGCACTTACATTTGGGCTGGGATGTGGCTGAGCTGGGTGTGTTTTCAGGGCTGCTCCTGGGGAAGGAGCACCACGACCACCCGTCGGGCCCCTCGCTGCCTCCTCCGCTGCCCTCCTTGTCGTGCACGCCGGTTCCAGCAGCCTCCCACGCGAAGACAGGCAGCAAAGACAACAGCACCCAGACGGACAAAAGCGCCGAGCTCTTCTGGCCCGCCGCCGCCTCCTTCCCTGGCCGTGGCCGGCTGGGCACCACCCCGTCGCACAGCCCCGCTCCGCGGCCCCCGGGGGCACGGCCAGCGGGCGAGAAACTGGGTGAGTGCTGCTGGACCCCCCCTCTGGGGCAGCAGGGACATGCGGTGAGGTGCTGGCACCCCCAGGGCTGTTGGCATATTCCACAAGGCACCCCAGTGTTGGAGCAAAAATTAAAGGGAGGGGAGTTTTCAATGCTGCCCAATCTGGCACGGCAGAGTTCAGTCCCTGGCAGCTTTGATAAGGTTCTGCTCATCTGTGGCAGGCAGAGTTTCTGACAAATGTGATAATTATGCATGCTGCCAAAGATAAAAATCAATCTTGGACGAGGTCACAGGGTTTCACACCATAAGACACTCCGTACCTGTTCATACAGTCAGACCTTTCTCGTTTTTCAGCTTAAACCATTGTTAGTGAAAGCAGCACCTAGCTTTTGAAGGAAAACTGGGGGGAAAATACAAAGAGAAAACAGAGAATGTCTTGTTGTTTGTTTGCTTGTGGTAAAGAAATATGATTGTAATTATTTCTGAAAAATGGAAACTGCTGGTTTGCAACCACAGCAAGGGGAGACATTTATTTTACAAATGCTATTTTGAAAAAGCCATTTTCCTGCATATTTATCTATTCTCAAAAGCAAGTCTTCCCCCCTCGGAACTTCATATATATCATTGGTAGAGCTAAATACCTCTAATTACTTGAAACGCTGGATTAGCGCGTTTCATACAGTTCAGGCTGGAGTTGTGCCCAGGAACCCCTAAGTTAGCCTTTCAGGTTTTTACCTGTTTTAAGAAATGAGAGATCTTCTTGCTGAATCTGACAACGCCATTAACTGTGATGATAAATACCTGACTAAATGTATCAGAGATTATCATACTTGGCCATATACATGTTCTTAGCCTGCTTCACTGGTAAAATAATATGTTTTAGATTAAAACACCCGCCCGATTATTTGTGTTCTGCCTTCATGTTTTTTCAAACTGCCAAATTTTGTACCTGAAGCAGAACACGAATGCAAATGTGCAGAGTTAGCACAGATCAGATGATAAATACTAAGATGCTAAAGTGATGCAGACTTTCCACAGATGCCTGCTTCTCTCTAGGGAAACAGCCACCTTTTAGAGGGTGCTTTTGTCTGTTTCTCTTAAATGCCACTTTTATGCCTACCTTGGGGTCTGTGCACACCAACAAACCTGCTGTTGTCAGTGATACTCCATCACTGTGCAGGGAATTCAGGATTACATATTCTGGGCCTCCTGATCAAATTTGGCTTTACAATCTTTAGGAGGTATAATTGTGCCCCCCGCCTTCCTCCTCCACGTCCCCCCAAGAATGGTTTTCTATTTGCTTCAAACAATTTGCTGTTGAATTTGAGCTGAGGACTGACTTTGTTTCCCTTGTTTCCTTTGCAGAGAACTCCAGCCATGGGAAGCCTCCCGACAGCAAAGGCAGGGTGAGCAGCTTGCTCCACAAGCCCGAGTTTCCAGATGCAGACATGATGGAAGTCCTCATCTGAGCAGAGGATGGCATCTCTGGGGTTTCATGGGCATACTTCCAGGCCTGAGGACGTCGTTCGTGTGCCAATCTTAAAAAATAACTGAGAATTTGAAGAAGGATGGAGAAGGTTTGTGCCTGAAATGAAACCTGAGTCTGCTACGTTGAGACTTTGGACTGGGCAAGAAGTAAAGAGCACTGAAGAGGAGAGATAAAATGAATGTCTGGGACTTTCTGAGCAGAAAGGGACATTGAAAACTGAAGGTGGCTTGAGAAGGTGATCATCGAGGAAAGAGGAAACTGCATTTTCTGGTGTAAAGAGAAGGGAGCTAAGTTACAGACTGGGTGCACAAGGCGGTTCTGGTTTACTGCCTCTGCAACCAGGACAGGAGCAAAATCTTGGCTCTTCTGGGGCCATACGAGTTTCTGAAAATAACAGGAGAAACTTGCATCTTCCTCAGTATTGATTCATTTCTTAAAAGTATTCACTGCTGAGTTTTAGTGAAGCGTTGGTCTGTAGATGTACACGGCAGGTTCTTGTAAGTATTCGTTTGAAGTGGTGTGGTGTGGTTTTCCTGGACATGTAGGTCAGGTGCCTCACTCCTGGCTGGACAAATGTTACTCTTGGAGCTGCATTGCAGTGCAAATATTCGGGTCTTGCAAACTCAGAGCTTGCTAAGGCTTCTTTTTTTGGTAGGAGCAGTTGTTTGCTGGAATTTCCATGGAGGATGAAGGCGGGGGAGGACAGGAGCTCCTTCAGCAGGGGCTGAAGCAATCCCTTCTGTAACACTGGGGACGTTTCACGTTTCAGGAGGGAAGGTCGGGGAGGATCCAGCCAGCTCCACTACAGGGGCTATGCAAGGCAGGGTTAGGTAAGAGGTGAAGTGCACGGGTGCATTTTGTGGGCAGCGTGTCCCCTGAGCACAGCCCCGTGGACGGCGTTGCTCCAGCCTGCAGTGCTCCTGAACCTGGGCTGCACCCGATGCTGCCAGCCGCACGCAGGTTTCAGCAGGTGGGAATCTGAGCACAAGGCTGTACACAGTACGTAGCCGAGGGAACACAAACCCTTTGGGGCCAATTACATTGGAAAGATGGAAAAAAAAAAAAAAAAAAAAAAAACAGAAAACACCGAGGGTTTCTGAAGTCAGTTCAGTGGAATTAAGCTGGGCTTGCACGTGAGATCAGCAGATGCCTCTTACTGTGCACTGGTTCACAACAGGGGAAGAATCAGTGTGTTTGTGGTAAGAACAGGAATTTGTCCTTATTTTCAGGGCCTGCAGCCAAAGCCTACCTTCCCTGAGCAATCCGACCTGCCGTTCAAGCTGATGTGGGACTCAGCATTAAGGGATGTAGTATCAAGCCCAGAAGGGTTTAACTGCAAAGGGGTGCATGAGCATCACCTTTTTTGTGGGCTGACTTGCAGTCTCTTTTCACCTTGTTTCACCCAAGACAATTACTCCTTTTCAGCTCAGTCCCTGATTTCTGTAAGAGATGGCAACTGTCTGTAAGACAGCCAGCTCACCGGCAGCGTTACGTACACATTTTGCTTCCTGTATTGCAAATGCTGATAGGGAAATTTTCCTCTTTGAGGTATTTTTATGTTGGATTTTGTCTTCCTCAATCTTCTAATGACATTAGGAAGAATTTGGCTTTGGGAAAAGGGTGATGGGATTTTGCGTGACGCTGCCTGAAGTGGAAAAGCGATGGGTGCTCATGTGGCTGGAAGGAACCGTGTGCTCAGGACTGGCTGGAGGTCATCCCTTCCTGTAGGCATCCAAGTGGAGTTCTTGATTGTGAACACACCAGGCACATTAAACGCTGCTTGTGCTGAAAACTGAAGTCCTTGCAAGCTCAAAGCCTGCAGGTGCTAGAGCCCTGCGCTCAGTGCTGCGTGGCTGAGAGAGACCATTATTTAACAACAAAATCTCTGTGCTAAATCTATGCACTTACTCGTGTGTGTACCTAGAATTAGACGTACGTCGGTGTCGCTGAGTTTTGCACTTGTTAGCTGCAGTAGTGCTAAGTAGGCTGTGTAGTCAAGAGAATCGTGTGTTCCGAGTATTACCAGCTTTGCAAAACCAAATGTGTAAAACCCTTTGAAGATGTTGCGCTGCTTAATATATGCCTTGTAAAATAACTTTTTTTTTTTTTTTCTTGAAAGTTAATTTAAATGTTGTGTTTGCATAAAAGCCGGGCCTGTGTGTGGCAGTGGCTGCCTGCAGGCTTCAGCACCCCCCGATCCACCGCGATCACCCTCCCGCAAGGGAGCCAGCACCAGGAGCTGACAGAGCAAAGGAATATAAGCTAAACAGCAGTGAGTATTTCCCCATCTTTCTCTGAGAAATAAGGATACCCAGCTGCTTGGAAGTCCCTCAGCGTTGTATGACTGGCTGTATTATTTCTTTTGATGACACTATTTAATGATTCCTGCACAGGCGGACAGCAAGGTGTCCGGCAGGAGCAGCGCTGGAGCAGTGTGCACGATGTATTTCATAGTGGTGCTGGTCTGCTTCTCAAAGTCAGCTAGAATATCACACTCCTCCTCCTCCTCCTCGTGGAGACAACAGGCCCTCCAGTTCTGGGTGTCCAAAGGTGCGTTTACAACTGGTGCTGCCCCAGCTTTGTGTTCACGTATGGAAAACCATTTGTTACAAACACAGTGCGGGCAAATTATACTTTCAGATTCACAGCTCAGATCAACGTATAGGTTCATTCTCCTCAATTTAACTGACCTCAGGAGATTTCAGCTTTTCTGGAGCGAAGGTCTGAAGGCGCAGGGGTCTCCCCCGCAGCCCGAGCACTAGCAGGACTTGCATGGAGTACTACTGCCACAAAGCAGCCCCTCTCAGCAGAGCGGTGCAGCCCCATTTGTACTGGTTTTCCCAGCTCTTTGAACTGTATGGTGTTTTGAGAAACTGTGCTGTAGCCGTTCCAGGTGACGTTGGTAACTAGTTGTAAAATACTGTCATTTTTTATTGTCGTCGGTTGTATAGAGAAGTTGGTGTACAGTGTTGTACAGCTGGAGGGTTATTTGTACATAGGTGGGTAAACGAAGAACGTTATGTGTCACCCACAGCAAATATTGATATTGTTGGTCAGCCAAAGATTTCTTATTCTTTGCTGTTGAAACTTGTGCCTTAATATTGTATATAATAAATGTATAAACACGTTTCTTTCCTCACTTTTCCAGTGTGAGTATATTCAGTCCCTGAGAGGAATTTTTAAACAATTCTCTGAGCTTTTCACACAACGTGCTGAGATGAAGAAGTCATACCTCGATGACTTTAGGCTGTAGCTCCTGTGTTTTCCACAGCTGCTAACGAAAGGCCCCACGGTAGGTGCCATCAGTTAGTAGGTGTGGGCATGAAATCAGTAAGTCTGTAAAGCAGAGAGCTTTGCCAAGCTACAAGAGCAGGGTTTTAGCGAGATCGTCTTTATCTGAAGGAAATCAGGGTGGAAAGTTAACAAGACACTTTGGTGAGCATCAGAAGTTACTTTAGCCCTATATCCCATTAAGCATAGCACTCCCATTTATATATGTATATATATCCTTGTGGGTCTGAGACTTCTTTATTTGGCAGGTGTTGGATCAAAGTGACTGAGATAACTAAATACCTTGTGGACATTGGTATTCTTGAATTACTATGATGTCCTCGGTAAGGAATAAAGATCATGTCCCATTTCAAGCTGTTGTATGGACAAGGAGAACGCTCAGACCTTGTGAAGTATTTCACATATGTTTGCTTATGCAACTGAAAGAAGCTCCTGGCTTTGAGTGAGTGAGATTTGCTCAGCACGCTCTCACATGCTCTTGAAAGTGTCTGTTAGAAAATTCCTGAATCGGGTCCCGCCGAGCTGCAGGCATGAAAGGCACGAATGCCACTAAGGGCATCTCTCCCCTGGGGGCCCCAACTGCCTCCCCAGCTCCCTCCCCAAAATCCTGCATAAAAGAAAAGCAACCTGCCCCAAGCAGGACTGTGTCTGCAAGACCCGGGGGGTTTGCAGGAGCTCGAGCAGCAGCGTGCTTCACCCACGTGGCAGCACCTTGTGTTCCCCGTGCAAGCACGGGGTCGGTCTGACCCCTCTGATCACGCCATCCGCAGGACGTGGCAGCTCTCAGTATTTGTAGTGCCCAGGCTGTTTACCACCAGGAATAAAAATTTGGTGGTTGCTTAGATTGTGGCTTTTCAGCTTGCTTTGGGACAGGATTTAACAGCAGGATTGGGGGTTTATCTCGTGGTTTCAAGCTTTCTTTTCCTTGTTTTCCTACTGGAGAAAAGAAACCAACAGAGGCAAAACCAGTATGAGGGTGGGAAAAGCCTCGTTACTGTGTTCAGATATAGAGCAAGGAGGGGTTTCATCCCATTTTTGGGTCGTGCCTTCACCACAGATGATGCGGCCAAAAGCTGAGAACATCACTGTAAAACTACCTGCAGGTTAAGTACATTTTGCATGTTACCCTCTGGAAAAAAATAGTGCAAAAAGCAAACTTCCAGAGATGATTTGTTTAAATGTTAAAACCCCTGATTACTGCGTGTTCCCAAAAGTAAGCATTGGACAATGTCCTCTCTGATTATCACACACAGGGAGAGAGCTCAGAAGAGCTAAAAATGTTGACAAAATTTCCATTTAGAAGCATTCAGAAATCATGAGTCAACCCCACCCAAAATTAGGAGACCTTTTTAGGATTAATTTGGATTTGGTGCACTACACAGCTGTGATGTCTTTCTGTTCTGGGTTGTTACCGAAATCAGGGCTTTCTCCTCCCTGTGCTGTAATGGAAAAAACACAGCCACTGGTGAGATTTGTTCTTGAGGAAAAGCTGTGATTTCTTATGTCATTAAATGACTCAGAGCTGGACTTCAAGGAGCACATCACACCGAGGCTTGTGATAGCACAGCCAGTGCTGTCACAGAAAATGCACAGCACCGGCGTGGATCAGCGGTGCCTGATGGGGAGGAGAGACCCCTTGCGCCTGGACCTTCAAGCCCATCCTGTAGGTCTGTAGTTCTTACGACAGAGATCTCAGTAATCTGGGAAGCACTCGTCCTTGCCCACATGCTCCAAGAGTGCTGCTCAAACAATGCGCCATGCAGGGACTGCCCCGTTTGAATCCCTGGCACGACCACTACCAAAACTGGTGGTCCCACAAGCACTAAGGTAACATCTCCCCAGACCAAAGCAAAGGCAGCGATGTCTCAGGCCATCAGGACAAACAGGGCACAGCGTGCACAAGTCCGGTGCCCGTCTGAAAGCTCAGCAGAACAAGAGCAGCTGTCATCGTCCCCGCCGTGATTAATAGTTATCCAGACCTTAAGCTGCGGCTTCACGGCCTCGTAAAACCGACAGAGAGCACCCGGCATTCCTGAGCTATAAAAGGGCCAGGAATTCATTGACTCGAGGTATGAAACCCCATGGGGTATTTTCTTTCATACCAACCACTTCAGCTTCAGATGAATAAAATATCAGCGTGCATATTTTCCAGAGTAACCCTGCATGGCCCTGCCGCGGCGTGATGCTTGGTCCTTCGCCAGCATTGCTTTGAAGCAGGGCAGCGAGTCCCCGCTGCTGGGGGGCAGAGGAAAAGTCTGTGCAGGTCTGAAAGCCTGCACCTGCTTTCGGTCCCTTTCCAGGCAGGCAGGGAGCGTGCACATGGAGCATCCTCTGGTTTGGCTAAAAAGAGGAGTAAAAAGGAGAAGAGACTGGGGATCCGACATCACTGCCTGTTAAAGAAAACAATGGAGAGGTTGAGCTGAAATACGAATAAAATCACAAACATTTTGCAGTTCTGAGCACTGATCCCAGCACGAGCCCCCACAGGTACAAGGCTGTGAGTGTCCAGGAGCAGAAACCCCTCTGCGTGGAGCACAGCCAGCAGCACGCCAATCCTCACCCTGCTGCGACCCTATTTATTTTGCACTGGCTGCTGCGGTGGCAGCGGGCCGGCATGGCCGGGCTCCAGGCCACCCAAGTCCCCATCTAGGGCTGAAATATCCATTACCTGGAAGCTCGGCAGCAGCGGCGAGGGCAGCTGGTGACCCTGCGGGAATGCAAAACTTCCTGTGGGACAGCTGGGCGCAGGCCGGGGCCGAGGGCACCGTGGCAGCCGGGCTCTCCGTGGGGTCTCTAATTGGGATTTAATCAACCAACACTGGGAAAATCCCTCTGGGACGGAGCAGTGGAATACAGGAGGGCAGGTGAGGAAGCAGGTGTGCTCCCTTGGCCTGGCAATTCTGAGCATTTTCAAGAAAATAAAAATAATATTTTTTGCTTATAATCTTATTGCAATACTGTGTGCAAAAATAATTTGAGGGATAATAAGGATTGAGGGATGGATTCTGCATGAATTCATGCCATGCCCAGAAACGACTAGGCAAAGCAGATGAGCGAGGTGAAGTCTGCCTGCACAAACCCAGCCACCAGTGGCATTTCCAGCTACGGGCACGGGGTCTGTGGTGTGGGGCGAGCAGTGGGGCTGCAGGGGCTGTCCCCGTGTGTGCAGGGCTGCTCTGTGGGACACAGCCCTGTCCGTGCCCCACTGCTCTGCAGCACACGTCCTCATCCCCACCCTGCTGCCCTGTGCTGCTGCTGCATCCTCGCAGCACTCCTCCCATCCTGCCCCGTACTCCATCCCTCTCACCCTGCTGCTTCCCGCATTTTTTTCTGATTAAACCCTGCCAGAAGAACCAGGGAAAGACCACGCTGTCAGGTATCGCCACACCAGTCACCTGTGCTACCATTTCCCCTATTTAATGTTAAGATTGCACGCCTGGGAGGATGGGGCTGCCCTCATTTAGATGTTTGTACAGTGCCTTGCACGGTGGCAGCCCCAGAGCACTCTCTCACCTGTAAATAATTATATTGTATTTTATTATTTGTTCACCAGCTCACTTCCCCCCTCCTTTTAAAACCAAACATTCTCCCTGAGCCGAAATCCAGCAGAGAGGTAAGAGCCCTGTCACTGAGGTGTTAAGCAGTGCCCCTCCACGCCACCACGGGGCTTTTTTCAGCTGGGTGAGCCTCTATTTTCGGCCTCCCTGAGCTCCTTATCAGGTTACCCAGATGCCTATCTCTGCGATGGCTCTTCTCCTGCACGGGGCCCCGCAGCCTCGCCCGACCCCACTGGCCTCCCTCATCCCCATCCTCAATAAACAGTAACTTCAGGGCAACAACAAAAATAAGGAAGAAGAAGAAAGAAAGGAAAAGGAGGAGGAGAATAAAAGAAGAAGAAGAAGAAGAAAGAAGAAGAGAAAAGAGAAAGAGAAAAGGAAAAAGAAGAGGAAGGGAATGGGGAAGGGGAAGGGGAAAGGGAAAGGGAAGGGAAAGAAGAAGGAGAAGGGCAAGGGGAAAAATAAAAATAAGAAATTCAGTCCATCACAGAGGGCAAAAGAAAGGTTCAAAGGTGAAGAATTTTAAATTTGGCTGGTGCTGCCAGCTCCATTTGGGCCCTCTCAGGTGAAACATCTAGGCCTGAGCACTGAACTTGGATTCTGCATGCAGAGGACAGGGTGATGTGTTCACAGGAATTGCCCAATATTTTAAAACTTTTTATTTTATTACATAGTCTCTGGGCATTGAAGTCCTCTTTGCTTCATCATCCACTCGACTGGTTAGAATTGAAAATGCTCCAGAAGACCAGAATATTTTCAGTTTCAGAGAGGAATGTCATACACCTGAAAGCAAACATTTCTTAGCTGTTGGAGATATTGACCCGAAGCACGTCGGCTTTCCCTTTTACACTTCACCAGTGGCAAGATGTTTTCCCATGTGAAAAATGCACTCGAAGGCCTACGCGGTGGAGATGTTTGGGGCGTGCAGGCTCCACCCCAGCTCACTGGCTGGGACCCAAGGGGCGTGGGTAGGGGAGCACCATCCCATGCAACAGCAGCAATTGCTATCTCAAAGGGTCAAAAATCAGGTATTTTTTGTCACCCTTCCTTTTCACACTATTTTTTGAAGCCTGCCTGTCAGAGGGTAAGGAGGAGTGAGTATAGCTGGACAGACAAAGCTGGCCCCGGGAGGAACTTCTGCTGGTAAAACATCCCTCTCTTGGAGCCCTGTGCTCCATGATGAAAGCTCAATGCAGTTTGCCATGCTTCACCTTACATTTAAGATTTGGAGCAAGTGGTAGAGAAACCCTTCCCCTGGAAGAAACACATTTAGAAACACTCAGCTCTGCTCTGGCCTGGCAAAGCCAGACGAGGTGCTGGACAGCCTGGCCTGCTCCACTCGCTCCGTCATTGCCTCATTGCAGCTGTGGTTGTACCTAGGTGCCACGAAGGATGAATTGAGCCCTTCAAGAGCCTTGAGCCTCAAAGTCCCCCCACTGCCATTGCTGCAGATTGGGGAGTTAAGAAACTTCATGGTTTGGGAGCAATGGAGAGGCAAAAGAGGAGGCCGGTGGGCAAGGAGGGAGAATGAAACAGGTTGGCCTTGTCCTTGGTCTTGGGGTTGGAGATGGGGCCCAGTTTCCAAGAAGGTACCTACAGGTGCTTCAAAGTGACACCTAAATTAGGGGCCTAAGGTAAATGGTGATCGAAGGAGCTTAGGTTTGATTGAGAATCCTGGTGGAGGAAAGGGAAAGCTGATAGTGTAATTCTCAAAGGGGTTGGTTATATCGAGCAAACCTGGTGTTTCTAATGGCAGCTTCCAGGGTGAGTTTGTAGAAGATCAGGCAAAAAGTGTGGGTCAGGCTGGGGAAGCATGTGGGAGGTGATGACTGGGACACAAACTCGGCAGAGGGGATGGAGAAGTAAGTGGGCCTTGTCGTGGCTATGCGGAAACACGGTCCCATGAGAGCACAAGTCTGGATGAGAGGAACCAGGGCCTGCAATGCTTTGTCTAGGAAGTGTCTAGGAGGTGTTCTGCAGTGATGGGAAGGAAATGGGAGCACCAAAAGCCTGCACAAGGGTGGTGGTGGCAGTTTCCTCTAGGTCATTAGGGTCAGATGTGGGTAAGGACAGGGATTTCTGCGCTGTTGTCATACAGCTGATGCTAACAAGTATGGGAGTGGTGTCCCTAAGGAAGACCTTAACCTCCCGTCATGTTTCTGGTGGCCACGACGTGCAGCCACTCCAGGACACAATGGGCTGGTTTCTTCACTGAAGTGCCCTCAATCCAGCAAAAGGGAAGACTTTCTTGCTCGGCTTTCATAAGACGTAAGGACATTACAGAGAAATTTGTCATAGAAAATATCTTGGATCAAGTGCCCTCGAGGCATCTCAATGCCTTAAATCATAAAGAAGTTAGCCTGACACTAACTTTTTCAGAGGGGGAATTTAGAGAAATTAAGGGAATTAGTCATAGAAATCAAATGAGCTTACAACAATCTGGATCATATATCCCAGGCAAGAGAGGAAAACTCTCAGGGGAAGGGCCAAAGCCTTAATTGGATGAAGAATTACCACAAAGAGAACATTAGGAATAACCACAAGACTGAAGTGAATGGAAAAAGGGATTAACCAGCAAAGAGAGTTTTATGTTAAAGGTCAGGAAGTGTAACATGAGAATCGCCAAAGTCAAGCTGTGTTAGATCTTGCAAAGGAAATTAAAACAACTAGTAAAATGTTTGTGAGTCACAAATGAGAAAAGAACAAAGAAATGCAGCTTCTGCTTGCCCAGGATGTGGTGGAGCTTAAAGACACTAAAACTACATCCCGCAAATGAGGTGGCTGTTCTGTGTCAGGCTTTGGGAAGAAAGAGGATGCTGAATCTCAGGACAAAATGAAGATAGATGAGGGACATCAGGATATGGAAATGACCACATCTAAATGGAAAGAAAATCTCAAAGAGCTGAGTGTGTGCAAATAGGAGAGCTGGACCAGCTCCATCCCAGAGGTAAGAAGAAAGAGCCATCAAACTGCAAGTCCAACAGTAAGTAATTGAAATTAATCTGTGGCGTTTCAGAACTGGTACTGGAAAATAGTAATTTAAGAAAGGCAAGAAAGATGCCTTGGGCAACTACAGCTCTGCTTGTCTACAATAAGTCTGCCAAATGAAATTCTTGCCCGAGAACTCTGTGAACTTTCCTGAGTAATTGATTTTCTAGACAAAGGAGAGGCATTCAGTCAAACCTCTCTGGACTTCAGCAGTTTTTTTTATGGCATCTCACGTGAATTTGTTAGCTAAAATTGGGAAGACAATATCTTCTAGAGGGAGGAAACTGTGAGATGGGTAGCGAATGGACTAAGGGAGATACCAGTGTTCTGTTTCAGAAAAGTTTTTCCCAGGCTGCAGGGAGATGATACCTGCTGGAGATCCTCAAAGATGAGTCTTGGGTTACACTTCATATTTCTGACAATGCCATTGGCACAATAAATTACTTGCTAGTGGAATTTGTGGTATCATAAAGTGGAATAATAGAAATGGGATGGAATTTAATGGGATAAAAAGCCTGAATTCATGAATAATGGAAACGTTCACTAGAAGACAGGGATATATATCTATATATACACACCACTTTCAAATGCTGGAGCGAGGTGATGCTGATGAGCCATCAGCGTGATGGAGAACCCAGGTACCCTCACAGGAGTATCAAGCACCTGTTTGCCTCCTGCCACGGAAGAGGCGGAGGCACTGGGCACATCCACATGAAAACAAACCTAAACTGGGACAGTGAAGCTGAGCCAAGCCATGCAGCCCATGCCCACAGAGAGGAGAAAAGCGGTGGCTTGGTGTTTCTAGGATGCAGGGCAGGGGCTGAGCAGGGATGGGCTTGTCTCCTATCAAAATATGCCTGGAGGAGAGTGGACATCAACCAGGACCAGAGGAGCCAGGAGGCCAGGAGATTTGTTTAGAGAAAACACCACAAGAGTGCATTTTTCCTGCAGTGTTTCTGTTTGTAGATACCCCAGCTCTCATCCAGGACCCTCCAGAGAAAGTGCTGAATGACAAAGCTCGAATCCACGTTGGGGAGTTGACCCAATGGGGAACCCAAACTGGATGGAAACCACCAAAGGGCCATTTGAATTGGTTTTTATTTTTTTTTCCTCCCTACCTTGAAGCAAGAATGTGTTAAATAACCCCACCTGGGGGACAGAGGTGCCCACTTCCATCCTCCAGACGGAAACCACCGTGGTGCTCTCACCCCATGACTAGTGGTTGGTGGGTCTGGGGGTGGTGGAGTGGGATAAGCAAATGGGTTAAACTGGGAACCCAGAGCCTGGCGCCCAGGCTGCCTGTGCAGCAAGCACTTGTCTCTGTGTCCCTGTTTCCCTGGCCATAATGAACCGATGGGTGCTCCAACCCAACAGAGATTGATGAACAGGGACTGAAAGGGCCAAGAGCTGCAAATATGCCCGGTGACTGCAAGCTGTGGGGCTGCCTGCACGGTCCTAAATAACTCCAATGGGGTCACCCAGAAACCCGAGTCACTTGTGCACGGCTCAGCCCCTCCGAGGGCACCCTCTGCCAAAAATCCCTGACTTGTGCTTTGTGCAGCAGCTCATGTGAACCTCACAGAGCTGCTCTGTCGCGGGAGGCCAGCAGCACGTGCTCCAGCCTGAGCCCTGGGGACACGCCGCCCTGCCTGGCTGCCCTGGCCACGCTGACGTACATTATACTTCTTTTTTCCAGGAAAAAAGGATTCCCTATTGATGCCGCAGGCCTCTTCCCACAAGATCCCTGCCAAGACAAGCAGTTGTTTAAGCAATAGGAGGGAAACTGGCCCCGCTGTGATCGCCGTGATCTGCCTTTGCCCCAGACTGCTGTGCCCGGTGCCCTCTGCTTGCGGCGGTGCCAGCTGGGTGACGCTGCTCCCGAAGCACACGCTGCTGCATCCCACCCAAACAGGCCCCAGCAGCTGTAAATAACGGTGGTGGCAGTAATAACTGTAATTAATAATATCGGCCCTTCTCACACAGCCACCAGCAAACCCAGCCATGTGTCACAGCTCTTATTTTCAAGCAGGAGGTGTTGCTACAGGCAACGTGGCAGAGCAGTTTGCTGTCTGGCAGAGCAGAGCTGGAAAGGGAGTTGCAAATTCCTCCTGACGTGTAACATGGCTGCAGCAGAAATCCTCCCAAGGATCGCTTCGTGCTTCCCCAGGGCAGAGGGACCGACCTCTGCAGCACCCTGTTGTCCCCAGTCCCTGCTGGGAGCAGGGAGGAAGATGCTGAGAGCCAGACCCTGAGATCCGTGCTGTCCCCCAGGGGTCCAAGGTCGGTCCTGGCTCTTGCCAGCACCCCTCGGAGCAGCCAGCAAAGTCCTGGGGCAGCCAGCGAGGCTGGAAGCAAGCCCACGACTCCGTGATTTTAATCATTCTCCTTGGGAGGTTGGTGGCGCTGATGTGAGGATCGGCCCTTCGACTTGTCTCCTGCTGTGGGTAAATCACGAGCCACTTCTTCAATCCACAGAGCTATCGAAATCATCCTGGGGGAGCAGTCGGGGGAGCCGGAGACGTGCTGGGCTTGGGGTCCTCTCTGCCACGTGGGCCCTCGGTGTCCCCAGCTGGCCTCAGGACCTGGCTCTGCCAGCACCCAGCCCGGTGGGGTAAGGCACAGCCCTTGCTGTGCGGTGGAGGAAATCACAAGAAATCCTCTCTTCATCTGGCACAGCCACGAGGAACGATGCCTTGGTGTTATGGCTCTGCTCCAGCCTTACCACCCCAGCTGGAAGCCCTGGTGAGAGCATTGTAGGTGTGTATGCCAACGGAGAGCAAAACCACATGGAAAATGCTAAAACCTTAAAAACCCATAGGAAGAAACTTTCTGAATAAAGCTTTTACTGCCTTGCAAGCGCAAGAGGGATTCCTTGCACGTTGGTCGATGTGATGCTCCCAGTGACTGGCACCGAACATTTATCTATGCTATGAATGCACAGAGTCGGTCTGGAAACGCACTGCCAAAATAAGGGCTGAGGATGCTCCTGATGCCACCAAAGGCTGGGTCCTTGGCGTCAGACCCACACGTGGAGCATCTCCAGAGCCGCGTGGACCAGACCGTGCCTTTCTGTGGCCAGAAAGCATTCCTGGTGTGCTGCCTGGCTGCCAGCAGCCCCTTCACCCCAAGTACAGCTCGCTGTGCCCAAAAGCCAACAAAGCAAAGCCAATGTTCCCTCCGGTTCAGCTGCCCTCAGGCAAGGCACAACTTTTGCTCTTTTCTTCTGGTTTGCCAAAGAAAAAGGACTCTATTCCTGGGAAAGATCCCCGCTTACTAGAAATGACCGTCATGAAAAACATGATCGCTGCATAAACACGTTATTCTAAATATTATTAGACTCAGAATGTCTGTGTTGCCATGACCCAACAGCTTGCCTAAGTGCCAGCAGTTTCAAGAGAACTGAAAGCTCTTTTTTTGTTGTTGGAAGTGGGTTTTCCCATCTGAACCCTTCCGAAGCAGAGAGTTGAAATGTCTTGCCTCACTCGGTGCTACGTTTGCCTTGAAATTCCTAAACCACCAAACCCTTGAGAAGGGGTTTGCAGCAGGGGGCTGCAGCAGAAGCACTGAGCGGGGCACCAAAGGATGGCCACGGGGAGCTGAAGGCCTGGAGGGAGCACGCCTCGATCGCTTTTGAGCCGTTTGCTCCATGGTTTTATAAGGAAAACACACACCCAAGATAATGTTTAAACAAAGCACAGAAAAATCTGATGCTGCTCCTCGCTGCTAATGAGGGCTGTGCCCTGCAAGATAAACACTGCTTGTCGGAGAGGAGGCAAAAACGCGGTGTGTAAATTAAGCAGGGGCAAGAAAACATGCAGTTTATATTGAACGGGCTTGTTTTCATTTCTTTCTCTTGGGATCCTTGTCCTTACCTTGACCCTTTTCGTTGTGTCCCACAGCCCGCAGGATGTAGGAGCTGGCATGACAGAGGGGACAGTGCAGAAGACACCCTGACCTGCCTGGATGGTTGCTCTCTCTGCCATTGATCTGTGCTGTACCAGGACTTAGAGACTCATCTCTGGGAGCTGGATGCTTCCCAGAAATGAGAAGGGAACATGGGGCTGCTTTGGTGAGTGCTGGTCTCTGTCGGTGGCCCCACAGCCGGGGAGGAGTCGCCCTGCAGGCAGCAGCCTCGGCTGATGGGAAGGCGTCAGCTTGGGCATCGTGACCCAGAGGAGCAGCCAGGCACGGCACGAGGGATCTTATGTGGGGGAATTCGGGCAGCACAGCTCGAAACCTGCTGAAGTGGCATAACTAAGTGTTTGGGAGAAAATGAGCTGGAGGGCTTCAGGGCAGAGCCTCAAAGAGTTTGGGGGGCACAGCTGCAGGACGGGGGGCTTGGCGGGTACCAGGACCCCGTCTTGGTCAGCTCCTGATGCTGAAATTACAGCTTGGAGTTCTTGGGGGAGAGCAGCACAGCTCTCCCCCAAGAACTCTCTCCTCTCTTTTCATGTCCCTCTTTTTGGGTGTTTTCTCCAGATTTCCAGCCCTCACAGCACTGCTGAAAGACATTCAGCAAAGCAGAGGCTAGCAAGAGCACATATTTGAGGGGGTGCTCTCCTCCTCCTCCTCTGCCTTGCAAGCTCTCACGCAGCACCCAAGCCACAACAACTGTCCCTTTTGCTTCCTACTGGCACCAGCGAGCTCCTCAGTGGTTCACAGAGACTCTGCAAGGACCAGGCCTATGCTGTGGCTGCTGATGCCAGAAGGCAAGCGCTGCTCCAAGCTGTGCTGGAGATGGTGCTGCATCAGTTTATGGACACTGATAGGGACAGCAAGGCTGTCTCTAGCCATGGGGCCCAAAGCCAAAATTCAGGTCATCTTGCACAAGGCATCACCTGCAGATACCCAGCTTTCTCCATTCCTAGCTCAGAAGAAAAAGGAAAAGTAGCTTTATGTGAGGCATCTGGATATAGATGTAACATTAGCACTTATTTTCTGTCTTACTGAATGCTAGACCAAAAAAAAAAATAATATAAAAATCTCCAGTGCTTTGCCTCTCTTTTAAATTTAGTCACTAAAAAGAAAGGAAAGAAGCTAGCCAGGAGCAGAAACCAAGCCCCGGACTCATGCCTCTGCTGGCAGAGACTGGCTTAGCAGAAGCGTTGGGGCATCGCTGAAGACAGCTTGGGGAAGAGCTCAATTTACTGACAAATCTCTCTCCTTGGAGGAGCGGCTGCTGGGTGGGAGCCGTCCCCATGCCACACCACGGCATCACACCGTCCCATGGGAGCTCAGCTGCCACCTCCGATTTCCAGCCCTGCTTCTGACGCTCTTCAGTCCCTCTCACCGCAGCTGGCGGGGGCAGATCCTTCCCTGCACTCAGCAGGAACGGAGGAGGCTGGCTCTTGGGATGTTTGGGATATTCCAAGAAAGCCTCAGTTTTAATGTTATTTCCACTGAGGAAATGTTTTCCACTAAAAAAAGAATTCCAAGTATTTAGGAGCATCCTGGTCTCTCTCCGCCATTCACAGCAGCAGGAACCAAGAACAACTCCTCCGCAGCCAGCGGCGTAACAGCGGGATAAAGCCAGGAGCACGCCAACCACGGGGATCACTTCTCAGTGTTCTGCTCTTTGAGCATCGTGGGGCAGAAGTCAGATCTTCTCCTTTTCAGACACCTCCTAACCAACTGCAGGCTCAGAAGCTGCTCAGCGTTTTCCCACAGATCACAGAACTGTAGGAGTTGGAAGGGGCCTCCAGAGATTGTCGGGTCCAACCCCCCTGCCAAAGCAGGTTCCTCAGATCAGGCTGCCCAGGTAGGCGTCCAGACAGGCCTTGGATATCTCCAGAGAAGGAGACTCCACAACCTCCCCAGGCAGCCTGTCCCAGTGCTCCGTCACCCTCACCTCAGATGCTGAGCGCATTGGAAAACCTTTCCCACCCCCTGAGCTGGTTGTCAGAAGACCAATGGTTTGTGCTGAAGCTCACCTTTTTCAGCAGCTGAGTGCTGCTAAGCTGTCGAGAGAGGTTGGATGGGTCCATTTCCTAGGGAGTCACCTCTCCTGAGCCCGGCTGAGACACGGACAGCTCATCACAGTCCCATGGGTGCCATTGCTCACACCGGTGTTGCCATTCCCAACCTCCCCTCAGTGCCTCCCGGTGTCCTGGCCTCATCTGCTCTGTCCGCAGGGTGGGAAGAGCTGCTCCCTGCCTGGGACAGATCTTTCTGGGACAGACCAGTGCTAAGGGAGCAAAAATATTGCCTTTGACACCATGCAATTTTAATAAAATCTTGATGTTGAAGGCCATAGCTCCCCCTTGCTAGGTCCAGTCGCCCTCAGGCTCTTCAGCTGTGGTTGTGGTAACGGGGATGCTCCAAAGACAAATGTCTGGGAAAGGACAGGAACCAAAGAGACCTGAGAGAAGGTTTCTTCATGCTTGTTCTGCTTCCCTGCCCAGCTCACTGTAACACCTGCACAGCCTCAGCTGGGCGATGCCCTGTGGGGTTCAGTCTCTTCAGAGCCATTCAGGGATTCCCATTCCTCAGCACCATAATTTTACACACTGGATCCTTTGCAATCAAGCAGGCCAAGTCCTTGTGTTTAGACCTGGGACACTCCCAAGCTCTGTCCTCTGCTGGGAATTGGACCTGGAAAGCACGAGCCCAGCCATACAGATGCCACCCTGTTCCTGTGCCCAGCCTGTGACCGCCAGGCATGGGGGAAGCACATCGTCCTTGCTCCAAACGGCTGTCCTCCCCCAGGGCCTGCTCCAGGATTTGGGTGCCTCTGGAGTGAGGGACCCACAGGAGCATAAGCCCTTGTCCTAAATCCAGAAGACATCCAGCTGCTGTGAAGAAAATTAACCCTATTCCAGCTGAAATTGGATCAGCCGCTAACTTATGCAAGGGAATAAAGCTGAATACTTCTATCCCCTGCTTTGAGCAATGTTACTTCAGTCCTCCTGCATCTTTGATCATAGACTGGTTTGGGTTGGAAGGGGCCTTAAAGCCCACCCAGTGCCAACCCCTGCCATGGGCAGGGACACCTCCCACCACACCAGGTTGCCCAAAGCCCCATCCAGCCTGGCCTTGAACACCTCCAGGGATGGGGCATCCACAGCTTCTCTGGGCAGCCTGTGCCAGGGCATCAGCACCCTCACAGTCAAGAATTTCTTCCTTATTTCTAACATAAGCCTCCCCTCTTTTAGTTTAAAGCCATTCCCCTTGTCCTATCACCACACCCCCTGACAAAGAGTCCCTTCCCAGCTTTCCTGTAGCCCCCTTTAGGTACGGGCAGGCCGCTGTAAGGTCTCCCCGGGGCCTTCTCTCCTCCAGGCTGAACAACCCCAACTCTCCCAGCCCATTGCGGCCAGGGACACTATCGGATGCTGTTAAGTCAGGTCCATGTCTTGTTCCCCTAGGCAAGACGGTTACATTTCAGCATTTCTTGGGGAAAGGCGCATCCCTTGAGCAGACAGGGAGCGGGGCAGTGCTGTGAATGCAGATGAGCCGTGTGGGGTGCGATGCTGTGCTCGCTTCTTGGGTAGGTCTAGGAGGATTTACACGGCTGAGCCACTTCTGCAAATCCACCCCCGGCCCCTCCGCCCCCCAGTGCAGCAGAGCCAGACACCAAAGCTGTCCTCGTGTCTGAGTGGGGCTGTCATCACAGCATCGCCCTCACCTTCACGCGTTACGACACAGCACTTTGCTACAACATCCAGCACTGGGTGGCGCAGGATTCAGCTCATTTTCTGACAGATTGGCAGAGGCCCTTGACAAGGGGAAGATCCCTGACCTCACAAATAACGCAGTTCTGCAGCGAGAGTCAATCCAGGGGAATGAAAACCAGCCCCTTATCCTGGGCTGGTGGCTGAAAATAGGCTCCAGGAGCCCTGATTGCCATCTCCTGCTCTAACGCCTACACGTAACACCATCGAGCTTTTAGTCGTTACTGGAACAAAAGGCAGAAAGAGGTATTACATAAAGGAGGACTGTAATCTGCTTTTTTCTTGTTGTTCTTTGGCCCTGCAATTCTCTAAAAATATTTCTTCTCTCACCGTCTGCACTGAAAGAGAAAATACACGTTTTTAAAAAGCCCGTGACTGAAAAGTAAAGAAATGTGAGGAGCTGCGCATAAAACAGTTTTCAACACCTATGAATAATTTCCAAAGCACTCAGGGAATGTGATTCGTTGTCATCACCGTCAGTTTACATGTGCCTTCATCTGAAATTAATCCAGCCCTAGAAGTTTTGAACCAAAAAGATATTCCAGCGAAGTGCCATCCTCCAAAACACGTCACAACGTTCACCAGCTTTGCTGTACTGCCCCAGTTAATCTTGCAGTTAGAGATGTGCTGCAGCCGTGCGTTCCTAGCAGTAGTTTTGCTGGGGAATGCTGGCTTAATGGCATCCTCGAAGAGGTGCAAGGGACCGTTTGCTTTATCGGGAGCTGAAAGAGAAACCCAGCAGGAACCCAGACTCCATCCCAGGGCACACGAATGGCAGACATCACATCGGTGTGTGCACAGCAGTGGAAGGGCTGACAGGGACTTCAGTCAGAGCAGGGCTTTCCTTCAGAGGATAAGCTTATCCTGCAACGAGAACATCCAGGAGGTCAGCGTCAGGATTCAACCAGGTACCCAAGCAGTGGTTCAGCTCACGATGCCTCAGCAGAACTGGCTGGTAAATCCATCTCTGGCTCTGATTTACACCTTGTTACACTCCCAGTGCAGTACACACAAACCTCCGTCACTGGATGAGGACCAGCTGCTTGAAATCCTGTCCACCTGAAATAGCTCAGTGTGAAAATAAAGTAGCCCAACTTCCTAACAAGAGGGTTTCAAGAGAAGAGTTAGGAGGGGGGGCAGACCTGCAGGGAAGGCAGCAGGCAGCTTCCAAAGGGAGGAGAGCTCACTGCTCAGCTCCCAGGTGGGATTTTCCATTTGGGGGAATGGTTTTAAACTAAAAGAGGGGAGATGTAGATTGGATGTTAGGAAGGAATTCTTCACTCAGAGGGTGGTGAGGCCCTGGCACAGGCTGCCCAGAGAAGCTGTGGCTGCCCCATCCCTGGAGGTGTTCAAGGCCAGGCTGGATGGGGCTTTGGGCAACCTGGTCTGGTGGGAGGTGTCCCTGCCCATGGCAGGGGGGTGGAGCTGGGTGGGCTTTAGGGTCCCTTCCAAATCAAGCCATTCTGTGATTTTTGTGGGGCAGCCTGTCTCCATCCTGCCCCTCACCCAAATTTCTGAGCAATTAAGCTCTTCAGAACAGAGCCTACTTCATAGTCTCTATTTGCATAAGATCTACAAAAGATTCCTGACGTCAGCTGTAAAGCTACATTGCAACACAATTAAGAAATTGCCTTTTTTTTCTTTTTCTTCTTTTTTGAATCTGACTGCTGATTGCTCCTGATTTCAGTGGAGGGCAATCAGACTTACCTGCTTTCTGTTCCATTTCTCCACCTTCTGCACAGTGCCAGCAGGTCTTGGTGTGAAGTCAAGATTTGGATTAGAAGATTTAATTCATGTAGCTTTAGATAACTCTCCATTTTGGTTAGAGGTGCACTAGGCATACTTCAATTTCTAGCATTTTTTTTTCTATTTGTTTGTTTTTAAATCACAAGGGCATGGTTCCCACTTGCAAGATCAAATGTTGGTACGATCAGTGACCATAAGCTTCTGCTCCTGGACAGAAATTACAAAGGGGGAAAAGCCCCTACAGCACATCCATGCTTTTCTCATGCCATTTAAGTATATCCCAACTCTCCAGACCAAAGCCATTTAAAAACTAGGCAGTCACTAGTTCATTTCCAATCTTATTTCCCTGCTGGTCACAGAATCCATCAGCTTTCTTCAGCTACATCCTGTGAAGTGCCCAAGCCTGAAACTCTTGAAAGCCAGCCCTGTATGGTCTCAGTCAACGGGGGAAAGCAGCATAACAGTGAAGTGTATGTGACTGAAAAACATAAGAGGGTTTTTGCTTTTAAGTGACTTGGGCACCTATGGAAACAATCTTTTTCTTTCTGCTTACTCCCAGTTCAAAAGAGGAGCTCCAGGAGCCTTTCTTGTAGAAGCATGACATTTCCAACTGTGCCTATTTATGCTCTGCTTAAATCCTACCTTGGGGGACGTTAAGAATGGTAATGAGGCTGTATTTGCTTTTATGGATGAAAAGAGAATTGTTTAAAAACATCACTTTGCCTAGAGAAAAAGTAGCTAAACTTACACCAAAGGACAGGTTTTATTTCTTTGGGAAAAGCCTGCCCCAACCCCAATAAGCAGGACAAAATTTGGCAGCGAATTTTGTTCCTGACCAACAGCTAGCTACATTTCACTTGAAAAGTTCACAGTAGGTGCACGGAGGACTTCCACAGGCAAAAACATCTCTGCTGGTATTCTCTTACCCCCCCTTGAAGCTGCACTGCAGAGCACTAGGCACTGACATAAAAGACAGAGACATAAAACCCTAAAGCCCCCCTAACACAGGACTCTGCCCTGGCTGCTAGAATTAAGGCTTCGGGCCCCAAGGAGCCCTGCCTGCCGATAAGCAGCTCCGGCCTGAAGCACTTTCCAGGCACCAGCACATCCCTGGGGGCTTGAGTCCTACAGACCTGCCCTTGAAGCGAGTGCCCCAAGGCAACGTGCCCCATCCTTCTGGAGCTCTGACCCCATCCTCAGATCCAGCCTCCAGCACGCGGGACTTGCAAGGCATTTGTAGCTGGAAGAAAAAAGCACAGGGAGGAATTTCAGCGGCTCGACAGGAACTGGTATTGCCCCAGCGACTGAAAGGAGACACCGGGCTGCCACCAGCCTGCTGCCCACCGGGCACTCGGGAGGAAGGGGAGCAAGTACCCCACCACCTCTGCCCCCATGTTTCATTTCAAACGATTCAAGCAAATGGAGGAACGGGCACACACTAAAAGTGTCTTGTTTTTTTAAAAAAAGTTTAATTCCAGGCTTCCGTCCGTAGGATGCTTACATCACACCTGCCATTAGGTGAAATCCAGAAGAACGCCCATCACGATTTTGCTGGCACAGGCTGAAGCCTTTCGTACTCAGTCACTGACAGGAGGAATAAAAATAGATTTAACCATTTCTGAGTTGTGTTTCCACGCAGCACAGTTATTCCCAGGCAGAGCTACCGTTAAACTTTACTCCTTGTACTACCAATCCCTTTAGAATTATAAAATGTATTTCAAGTCCAAGTTTGAAAGACAATGCCTTTTTTAAAACAAAACAAAAAACCCACCCCCCAATTAAAAGTTTTCAAGTCCTAGTAAAAAAAACATCCTGGATTCCACTTCCAATGCTACACCGAGGATAATCATAAGCAAGGAGGAAACTGTTTCCTAAGCAAGTGGCTTTGTTTTGAGCCACCAGCTACAGCGAGTTCAGGTGTTGCTTGCAAAAACAAGGGACTGAACAACCCCGTTTCCTTAGAACTGTAGAAATATTGCATTCCTTGAAGGACAGAACAGAAACTGTCTCCCGTTCCACCTCCTGTAACAGCTGGCTTGCCAGCTCCACTGCCTGTGCTGAAAGGTATTTGTCATACCAAACAGAAGTTCCTGGAAAAATCCACGCTAGGAACAGAGGTGTAGAACAGCATGGTCTGATTTTTTTGTTTGTTTGTTTTTTTTAAAAGAACTGGTCTAGCTGCAGTTTTACAAAGCCAAATGATCTGTTTGACTTTCCTCTGATGAACACTAGAAGCATGACAGAAAATTAAACACCAATACAGCATCACCGCTGTGCGCACAGTGCTCTCCCCAGCCAAAATGCAGAGTGCTCCTCAATTTTTCAGTACCGAGGAAGAAAACTCAGTAGTCAATCATGCAAAACCCACAGAGGGACAAAGCTCGAGCCTCCTTCATTACCTAATTGTGTTGGTGTATCGCAGTCCCCAGACAGCGGGTCAGGTTTCGCTGCAGGAGGCCACGATGCAGAGCTCTGGGGGGAAGACAGAGATAAGATCTGCAGATCTGTGGTGTAGCTGAACAATACCAACAGGAAACCTCACGGAGCTACAGCCCTGGGCTTCATGATCTGTGGGGCTCCTTCTCCAGGGCCATGGAGGGAGAGCTGCTGCAGACAGGACCAAGCACACCTATGTGCTCTGCAAAAGAAATGACTGCCTGCACAGCTGGTGGGCTCATCCAGCACAGGCCATCTGACTTCGTGGAAGTAAAACTCCTCCAAGAAGAGTGGGGCTATTTCAAGAACAAAAATGATGCCTTATGTGCATATGATTTCTGCGAAGGCGTTGAGCTGGTGTTTCAGCTACGCCCCCCCCCCGGTAAAGCTGTATGTTTACTCGCTCCCTTTGGCACAGGATCACATCTTGTAACGCTGCTAGACCAACGTATTTTTTGGTGTTGCCACGACAACAGTGCTGTTAGGTCAGACCAAGAGCAGCAGCATGGCCAGGCTTTGACAGGAACAGCTCCCAACACCCGTCAAACACGCTGCCTATATACCGAGATTTTAGTAGCTTTATATTCAGGAGCAAATTCTGAACTACACCCATGTTCTAAGTCTCGAGAGCTGTTACTATCACGAGGCAGGTAGCATGAGTAACACAAACACATCCTCCTCCAGGAGCTGTAGGAGCCACATGACCCTAAGCATGCTGAAAATCTCTCTTCCAAGTAAACATGGGTATTAGCTGTTGGCATTAGTATGCTATGCATTGCTTAATGAGAGGGTGGAAAATACAGCTACAACTAACGAAACCTTTTCCAGGACACGAGAGTCATGCCCAACAAAAATTCTCACACGGTGCTCTACATTCACTCCCCTGAAAATGAAATCAGATATGGCTTCAAATTAAGAGAGCAGTAGTATTATTTTCAAGCTAAGTGTCACTGAGAATGAACTAGACTGAACATTGGCAAGGAAAAGGGCACTGATTTTACATCGTGACCTCCTAGGCAGAGGGCTACCTACCACCTTCTGCACAGGTTCGGTTCATATCCACCGCATCGCCTGGCCAGGATTTCAAATGCAACTGAGATGATGGAGGAGGAAAAAAAGACAAATCTCTTCACAACTGAGATTTTTCAGTCATTCATATTTTATGTAGTCCTCTTAAATGTTAAAATGGACATTTTAAAATTACATTGAAGCGTACAATGATATCTTGGTGAGATAGCTCATTTAATAAAAACCACTCCAAGCTTCTGACAATGCCATTATGACTGAACCACACACACACAGGCTGAGCCTTGTCACCACGAGGCTGCGTCTGAAGGACTGAGCACTGGGGTGATTTATTACAGAGGCACCCGCCCCAAGGTTCCCAGGAGTATTCCCCCAGGTTGTATCGCCCCAGAACAACCCAGAACACGGCTGTTGAGAACCTGGAGCTAGCTCCCAGAGCTGAAACTCAGTTGCTAACAGAAGAAACTAAAACTGAAGATTAACTAAGTCTGTAACTAGATATTAAGAGGAAGCAAGTCCACTTTGCTACAGAAAGATTAGGTCTTCTGAGTGCACACTGCCTATCACATTCAGCTACTCCCCGTCCTTGACGCTACTGACATACAATTTGTGCAAGTTACAAACCAGCGTCCTTACAGACACAGGCTGTTTTGGAAAGCAATCCAAACAATCGAAGCATTTACTGCAAACCAGCTTCCCTCTCCTTCCATTTACAAGGCGGCCAGTAAAAGGAAATACACACAAACAGAAAAACCTTCATGAAACACAAACTGGTTTAATTAAAACTGAAAAGGAAAGCATACTGAAGGAATAAAAACTCCAGATACACAGCAATTACTAATTATCAAGTTGTTGATGATCTTGGAAAAGCATTTGGGAATTCATGACCAAATGTTCAGCCTTGGATTCAGAGACAAGGGGGGGGAAACAACCATGACTTGCCAAGTCCTTCAGCACCAAAGCACATAAAACTGTACTACTTGATGTATTTTTCCATGAACTTTTTGTGAAATTCTGATCGCAGGGTATCATTGACGAATCTTTTGTCCTTTTTTGATTCATCTATCCCCTTGGCACAGTTCTTGAAGACAACATCATCATCCCATCTGAAAATAGAGAAATGTTTAACTTCAGTGGGGTTCTATGAAAATTCAGTGCAATTTATAAAAATATTTAAATGCCATTTGGCCCTCCCATTTAGAAGAGCAACAAGTCATTAGGAGTGGGTTTTAGTCTTTAAAAAGAAAAGATCTGTTCTTCTAATCCAAGCCATCTTCTTTATGCTTTTGAGTTAGAAGCAATAAAAATATTTGTGGATTAAAAGTTAATTTGTCTTTGCAGAAAATATTGGATGTTTGAGCAGAGCAGAAAACAAACTTTAATGGCCCAGAATTCTGAAAAACGCAATAGTAATTGGAGTATCTGCAAACAAGAATCCTATTCAGGAAAAAGACTGTTAACTGCAGTTACCCTATAATATAAAGCCACATTCTAAAGAGAAGTACTACAACAAATTTCTCGAGGAACTTTGGTCCTGCTACTTTTCATATCAATATGAACAACGTCAGACAGACACAATTCTCAACCTGATTTTTGTTTTTGTACCACGAAGTAGCAGGATGGTTTCTTCAGAGAAATGAGCGGGACAATCGCTGCATGCCTCTGTATTCCAATTTTCTATCACACTGTTTTGGTATTTGAGGAAGGAAACGATGACATTTACAGACTCTCACAGCAACGTGAGGAAACTAAGGGAGGGACCTCACAGCACAGACTGCACCCTACCTCCTCTTCACTTTGAAGTTTGCTTGAGGCTGTGCTGGGCCCGTAAGGTTCAGCAGTGGGTTGCCACTTAGGATGTTCTCCATTCGAATTCGTTCTTCTTCAGCCTTTTGCTCTTGCTCCTGAGAACCAAAACCGGATAGATTACTTTTCTGGGACACTTTTCTAATTTAGTTGGTAGAGAAAGATAAAACATTATTTGGCTGCAAATACCCACCATCATAGCTCCAACTTTTCAGAGCATTTGACACTTGTATGTGACTGGAATAAGGACAGAAGCAGAGATACACTAAAGAGCTTAACATTTCTAATAAACCCTCAATCTAGCAATGCTCATTTCTGCTCTACTTGCTTCTGGTGCCCCATCAAATATTCAGTTAAATTCTAGCTTTACCATTTACATATTTATTATATGAAAAATTGCATACAGATTAAAAGATTTGCCTTATCCTCATGAGAAAAGAGAATGCATTATACTGTACTCACTAGGTGGAAGAAACCTTCCAGCATCTTGAAACCTCTCTATCAACTTGAGCAATCTACTTGGATTTTACAGCTACAGCTTCCCTAGGGACCGATTAAAAAGAATATTTACTTCTCCTTGCACTGCTAGAAGCGTGCAAGCAATGAGCTAGAAGCAACTGAAGCCTAAGCAAAGCGCTGCACTACAGGCAACACAAAGGAGATTTTGCTGCCCACGCTTACAAGCTGTATTAATACATTTAGTGACTTAAATGCTCAGACTTCAGACTGATAATGTCACACTCGTTTTACATCGGCACATTTTGCCACATCCTTTTGAATGCATTACAAGGGTTGTTCTTTGATGAAAGTACCAGAAGGAAAACAAAATTTTCTCCTTTGGATGACAAACTACGTTTCCCCCTCCCTGCATGCTGGACTATGGTCTGAAAACAGCCCAGTTAAAAAAAAGACGTCCTCAAGTCTCATTAGTGCCACAGGAAACTGAAAGCATAGCTTTTATAAGTTATACAAATGAAAGACACAGATCACGAGTAAGGTTTATGTTTGAAAGTGCAGCAAATTCATGGCTGAGGGCTGCTATGGGATCCCAGAAGAGGAAATGTTTCCCTTGATGATAGCATTTACAAGGTTTAAGTGCTAAACTTGAAAACTGATACTAGCCAGAGTTCTCTAGCTTCGAACACTTAATCAAAACTAAGTGGCATATTATTAAAACTATCTCCAACTTACAGTGTTTTTCAATTGCGCTGACCGGGTACGTAGAAAATTCCTCTAAGACAACCCAAGCCTCTCGCGAACAATTCCAACTTGCCATATATACAAATACCAGACTAGGCAGGGGCACTGGTAAAGGTTTTGCTTTTCTAAGTCTACCCGAGTTTTACTTATGAAAAAACAGCTGCCATTAGGCTGCTTCTCACAAACAGGGTTTGTAACTGGCTGCAATTAACTGCCGGTGGAGTGGAGAGCTCCCCAAAAGAGCATGCCGCTTAAAAGCACGGCACTGCTTCAGGACAACCCCGTCCTACCCTTACTCAACACGTGGACAGGCATATTTGCTCTTTCTGGGCTGTCAATGGAGCTTTAACACCAACTGCAGCCGTGAATGCTATTACCACAAATAAAGTGAAGTTCTGCATTCCACACACAGGTCTAAATCCAGCATTTGCATTCCAACATCACTTGTTACCACCCCAGTAAATAAAGAAACACAGAAATCAAAGGTATTTTATATAGAGCAACAACTTCCCCCTGTTTCAGAATTACAAACTCAAATTACACATTTGTTTCCTTTGTGGATTGCACAGGAGAAATGCCTACAACCTCTTTGTCACGGTATGGCAGCCTTTGATTTGCTGTTTCCTTTCCTCTTAACATGGAGGAGCCCACAGGAGCGCCATCAGATGTGCTGCTCTCCGGGTCAGTTCCCACCAGCGCTCCAGCAGCCCTCAGGCTGCCCAGCACATCCATGTCATGCGGCCCCTGGTGCCTACAGAGGATTTATTTGAAACCAAGCAAAAACTTTGATATTTATATATATATATATACACATGTATCATTATTGATTTTCAGGTTACTCCCAAGAGATTGCGTTTAAGCCCATTTGGCAAATCTATAACAGGATGCAAACACGCCAGGAGCTCCGTGTTGTCCAAAACGAGGTGGGTTCTGCCTCACTAAACCTGAATCTCTGATGCTCCACTAAAAGTCAGAGGTTTTTTTTTAAAAAAAAAGGCACCTGTAACTTGGTACAGACATAAAAAAAGCAAACAAAAATGATACTGGATAGTGCTCAAGAGAAACTGGTACTTATAAGAGCATTGTAATAAATGAATATTCCTCTGTTGACAAAAGTTTCTGCAAAGATAACTTCTTTCAAGTCCTACAAACCCAACCATCGGAGCCATTTTCCATTTTAGAGCTGAACTCCAGGGGAACTCTTCTCAAGGAGGCATGCAGAGCACGGCACATCAGATTTCTAAGACATCAGCCTCGGCAATGATCCAGTTAATGAACCTGAATGCACAAGTGCGTGTTTAATTTTTCTATAATAAGATTTTAAAACAGCACGTAGGCATCATCCTAGCCTTTACGTTTTGTATAACCCACGTAACATCCTTCAGCCTCAGTCAGCCTGGCATATTTTGCTTTCTGATAATGAAAAAAGTATCATCAGCCTGACGTGTTAAGGTTTGGTGACAGAAAAAATAAAATCAAATTGAAGAGTGACAGAACATTTTTAAGAAGTATTATCCTACAAGGAGTAGTGTAAGAGTAGGATTTAGCTCCAGATTAAGCCACCTACATTTAGGCATCTGCCTGTAGGCATCTGAGCTCACACCGCACAGGAGATCCGGAGAATACACGTGGTGCCAAGAGAGCTGTGCTGCTCGCCCTAACCCACGTACCTAGGGAACTAACCACGCTCCGGGCTCCGCCTGCTGTGCTGGCTTTGTCTCCACTGCACCAGAATGGAAGCTCGGCTGAGTAAGCGGTATGTGCATCCCAATTTGGCATTTCAAGGGCAACTAAATCCTGTCTAAAACGACAAAATCCTGCTAAAAATCAACGTCCATTCAAGTCACCTATAATTCCAGAGGACTGAGGGCAGCAAAAAAAACCACTTAATAAAAGAAACAGAAAGGATGATAATAGGAATTTCAAATGATTACATTTTACTTTTGCACCTCGTAAATTATTAGAAACTACTAAGAACACAATGCTAACAGAAGCTGTCAGATCTTTCATACAGACAGCGGGTAGAAAACAACCAGGAATCTTATTTCAAAGATCCACTTCCCCTGTCTGCTGCAAGCGACACCGCAGAGCCCCTGGGCACTTTGTTGGCTGCTTCGCCGCTCTGTTGGCGAACAGAACCCTGCTTTCTTTTAGACCTGCAGAGACAGCACAGCCACAAGCAGGAACAAACTGCGTTATCTTTGTCATTAGAGATCAACAGATCAGCGCCTGGAAGCAAACAGGGAACAGATCTGTTGAGTGAGACATCGTCAGTCTCAGTCACTTCACAAAGGCGACGCGGCGCATGCGGTGGCTTCTTCCTGGAATTCCATCATTCCAAGCTGCTCTGGGCTGGATGACACGTCAACGTGTTTGCTACAAGAGATTTAGGATGTAGGCTCGTTCTGAAGGTTAGTCTCGAGGATTTTTGTATCATTTACCTTTAAAACCTCCCCAGGAAAGTATGCAGAAATTAACAAATAGGTTACTTATTCCATTGTGTATCTTAGAGACACAGCATGGAAGAAACACAAGGTGTAACTCACGGTGGTGTAAAGTTGACATTTACACTCAAGCTAATTTATACACTCCAGCCAGAGCTGTAAAATCCTTCATCTCCAGCCAAAAAAAGGTTTTTGTTACATTTCAGAATTTTCCACATCAATCTTCCACTGCCCACTCCTCCAGTGAAGGCTGGGACGCTCCAGGCGACGGAGCATGGCTTGTATCAAATCAAACAGACCAGACATAACCTTCCTAGCTGTCTGAGCTGCACACCTCTGGGGCACGATACAGCACAGCTGTTTGCAAAATAAGCGGCTCAGCTTCCTCCAAAGCTTGTATTGTTCTTCTGCGTGGTGGAACAAAGGCGTATTAAGGTAAAAAACTATGGGTACAGCAAACCTACAACAGGAGAAAAGCCTAAGGGAGAGAATAGCGTATTTCTGTTCACTCCACCCTTTTAAAAATAATGTTTCTTTGTCTGCCTTTCCGTTCTGCAGGATGAGGCATACAATTCTTTTCCTAAACTGTTTTAGCAAAAAAAAAAAAAAAACAACAGAAAACCCCACCACACTGCAGGTTATTCCATCACTACACGCAGCAGTGCTGTACTGACTGTTTGCAGCGATGACTCAGGAGTCAGCCACGCTGTTAGAAAGCAACTCCTTCCTTTGCTGCCACCGTGGAAGTGGCAGAGGCCAACAGAAGAGGAAAATTATGGTGTGGGGAAATAAGACTGGACTGGCAGAGGGAGTCCCATGCCCCAAGGAAGCAGACGGAGACGATGCTGTATGAAGTGGGTCTCACAGCAAGTCTCCACTGCACAACTGAACTCATCACGGGGCAAAAAAACAGAAGTGGACAAAGCTGTATTAACCTTAACTGAACAATTATTCCTTATCTTGCTGCAAGAATAACAGCCCCTTGGCATACTTGTTTCTGACCACAAAGGAAAGAAAAACAGTATTGTTACCATGGTTATTTTTCTTTCAGTATAGCTCCTACCCTTAGCACAGAGCGAGATTACTTTTACAGAAAGTGCTGAAATTCCTGAAATGACTCCATTGTATTAAAATAAGTTACCCTGCTCAGTTCTTACAGAAAATCTGAAATATCCCTGGTTCACTGAAGGCTAAAAATCACAAAAAGTTATTTAAGTGCTAATTTTTGAATGACAAACTATGACAGCAGGGTCCTTCAGCAGCATGGAACAAGACTTAATAATGCGGAGATCAACCCCAGTAATATCATCCCACACAAGTCACTAACTCTGTGCAATACAGCGATTCAGTTAATTGTAGGAAACTCCAAAAAATAAACAGAGAGAGTAATTGCAGTGCCTATGTGCAGATTTGTTGTCATTCTCCCCACAAGTGATGAGACGTTATTAGTCCTCGACGCGGGTAAGCACTGCCAGCATGTCTCACAAGCATTTAACGAAGAAATACAATCGTCTGCTTTTGCATCTTCAGTGAAATACATTCTTAATCACTAATTTGGCACTCTAGTTTTAGTTACACACTTAAATTTTAAGTGAAAGGGTTAAAATCAAGACTCTTTTAATGCATTAATTGAGAGAAGTTGAGGCTACAACACAGGATAGAGCTAAGATCTACTTT
Source organism: Oxyura jamaicensis (assembly GCF_011077185.1). Classification (NCBI taxonomy): domain Eukaryota; kingdom Metazoa; phylum Chordata; class Aves; order Anseriformes; family Anatidae; genus Oxyura; species Oxyura jamaicensis. Next base: position 193,494,507 of record NC_048893.1, on the reverse strand, counting down.
GACCATTAGTAAAACAATACACCCAGCTACAGAGAAGCACTGGGTGAAAAGAAACTGTAATGCAGCCAACCTGAAACTTGAAGTCTGATCTCAGATAAGTATAAAATGACTGGATGTTAAAATAGCTTTGCTGGAACTGTGCATGTACACTCAGCAGCTCGCTGGTTTGAGGTTTGTTTTTAATTATTTCAATTTACCTTTTAAGGAAGTCTTGAAAACTGAAAATTAAGAGTGCCGTAATGCTGAATTTGGAATACTGAAACGTGTTCCCATGAAGCCTATCCATGGATGGTTAGCAGTAGTTCTTGCGTTTGTACAGTTTTAGACAGATCCAGGATTATTCCACGGAAATGGCTCCCAAAACTCAGACTTCCTGGTAAGTTCAGTCTCTACTAGAAACAAGCTATGTTTAAATTGGTTAAAGAGGTTAAATTTGCAGAGGGCAGGAGAAAAGTCAGAACAACTTCCGTTTCCAATCAGCTTTTTAAGACATTTATAGTAATTATTTTGCTTCTAAAAAGGGAATGTAAGCATTTTAAGATATTAAAGGGCTTGGACAGCAATCTTTTATTTGGTTAAAAAACTACTTCCTTCACAGATTAAAGGAAATATCAGCATGAAGGAAGTTAGTACCTCTTAACACTAACATTTATCAAAATTGGAGGTTTTTGGTGGCAATTGGTGTTACCGCATGAGGAAAGTTAACACAGACCATGACAAACTGAAGAATAACACATTCCTATCTGCCATTTTTCATGCCTGACCAGAAACGCGCTTTAAAAGGAACAGTCCTCCTTCCATGGCAACTTAAATACTGAGCACCAAAGTGACGGGTGAAAACAGTTAACAAAAATCCAGCATTTACCTTATTTGAAGTCTCAGAAATAACTGCAGTAACATTGTTGGATAGAATAACTGAAGTACAAGGAGAAGATTTACATATAGCACAAGTCTGGGATCTAGTCCCACATTTTAGCCATGTCATCTTTTCCAAGAAGATGCACGAGCACGTTAATCTGCCTGTGTAACAATGAAGAGATGCGAGAACAACGCGCAGGAGAGTGAAGAGGCATTCACTGCTGTTTTCCTTCTGCCTTGCCACCAGTTTACCCAAACTGCCTACTGGGGACAACGCTGTTCCAGTAGCTAAACCAACTATTTACATGGCTTAGGATTAACAGCAACTACAATTAAGAGTTTGCATGAGACGTTATCCTGAAGTCAACCGTATTGCTACTATGAAGTCAGTTACAAAATGAGGTTTAAATTACACCCTGCAACACGTGATAATACGAAGTCCACATATATCATATGAAAGGGGATTTATATAGGACGGCTATGAAATGCTTTGTCAACATTGCCTTGTTTTAAGGACATGGGAAACGGCATTATCTAAACAGATTGCACCCCTGAAGACAACATAGGTAATCTTTTCTAAGTAAACCCTTACTACCAAAAATTCTTTCCAACATTGCACTGCCTTGGTTTTTGCTTTTTTCATGAACATACTCTTAGTTTCCTACACTCAAAAAAATACCCCCAAGAAAATAAAGTTCCAATTACTTCAGAGCAGCCACTATTTAATAGAGATGTCACTTTTTAAGAGGTGATTTTAAAGGTTAATTTTAATTAAACACCACTCATCAAGATGAACAGAGTAGGTAGTGTCTGTGCCATAACGTATAATATTGCAAATAACTAATAATGATTTTAGGGATGAAATATAGGGATTCATTTCAGATAAGTTTGTGTGTATTAAGTATTCACATAACACGTCCCAAGCACTACATTTCACGGGTGGTGAGCACTCATGACGGCAAAGAATAATACCAGTTAAGAGACAGCAAGATAGAACAAGTGCTGTAAGAAATTCTTCAGAGCTCTTAGCACCCTCTAGTGACAAAACAAGAACTTTGTAGATTGTGAACAATCCTGCTTTGCACTCATGAACAGATAAGCACGTGCGTGGTTGTGCTGCTGTAATTTACTACCATTATTTTCCCAAGGCAAGTTCTTGAAATTGAAGCGTTCAAAAAGTTATGCTATTTATTCTAGGTGTGTAATTACAGCAGGGAAGCAAACTGAAGATGTACACAGATAAAAGTTTTCACTTTAAGCACTTCTGCAAATTTAGCTGAAGTAGCAGTCTTTCCTACATGTTGCTACCCTTGAGTTGTATTTTAGTACACTTCAAACAAAAAAATGACGAAGAACTGTTGCCAGAGTTTTCAGGTCATTTTTGCCACGTTGTAACTGCAGAACACAATTTCATGTGATGTGTGACAACTGTCTACACCAAGAGATGAGAGATGCTTCAGCTACAGTTTAACTGAAAAGACCATTTGCAGGCCAGATGGAGAACCAATTATCAACAGTCTTTTAAGGAAAGTTTCTACATTGAATCAATATAGCACAGCTTTTAACCTCCCAAACCACTTTAAGACTGAAGACTTCACTGGTTTTTACAGGCCTTGTTGACTCTAAATAAAGGTTAACTTCCATGCTGCTAGCTAAAAGAGCAGTCAAGCACTACACCAGTGCCTGCAGCAGCTGACATTATTCTCTCTTAGCTGTTCCTAGTGTCTGCTAGATGCTATGCCCTGTTTACTAACTCTAGTGGAGAGCAGCTGACTCTCCTGGAGAGCATTTGTGAAAAAACATTCCAGCTATAAGGGTGCGAGTTCAGCTACAGACAAAGCTATGAGGAGTTCAGAGGTCTCAAAACATTATGTTGTCACAGCAGCAGAGATTCTGATCAGCATTTAATACATTTATTTAGCACATGCTAAAAACTATCTCAGGTTACTTTATGTAAAGATGATAGGTTCTACACTAGCATCAAAAAACTAACAATATACAAAACTACTCAGACCAAAGTATAAAACTTTTCTTTTCAAAAGCCCTAAAACCATTTAAGCCCTACCCCAAAAAAGAAAAAGCTTACTCAAAACAGAAGAGGGAATGCTGCGTATATCCACCAAATTCTGTGCAACTCCATAGGTAAAGCATTTCAGCAGTGCCAATGAGACACCTGGACTGCAAATTCTAGTGCAACAGTGTTAGAGCCAATGCAGCTCATCCTGACCACTCATCATTTGGATAACACTGACAATTCCCAGAAACAGTCCCCACAGTCCACTCATCAACCAAGGATTTCAGTAATGAACTCCAGCCCAACCATCTCTGACACCAAGGAGGCGGGGGAGTCAGTGGCATAATAATTGTAGGCCATATGGAAGTTGATTTACCACATCCTGAAAAGATTATCAGCCATGCTATTAAGTTTTGTGGAGGCATTTTTCAAATAAATTCATCCATGTATAAACACACCAAAATAGTTCTGGTTTTATAGTTACAGTTGGTGCTTCTTGCCAAGGCAAAATAGCACTAGTGTTGTAAAAAGATCAAAAACTTTATCAGAAGTTGAAGCCAGAATCAAAAGCAAAGAGCGCACTGGTAGTTTTAATTCATGAACAAAAAAGGCACATTTCTTTCTTCCATAAAAGCTAGTTAACAAATGAAATTCCACTGGATGATAACAGGTAGGTCACCAATGAGGTTTGACAGTTGCCTTCAGAGAAGGACTTACTTGTTAAAAGCAAGATTGTCTTCAGTCAAATGCCTCTACAAAGCACTGGGAAAGTAAATACAACGCTTTGGTAAAATATTCACCCACAAATATGTTAGCTGAAGAAAAAAAAATCTTGACAACAATTATTTAACAGAAGAACAAAACCATCAGACTCCACTTGAGAAGTTTGTTTTGAAGTGTTGTGAGCTTGGCACTTACTTTGTTTACCAGTTCTCCCTTCCCTAATACCTAAGGCAAAACGGTTTTGATGAGCACGTTTGCAAAAAGCAGATGCTCTTTAATGGGTGAGATTTTACCTTTCGAGCCTGTTCCTCAGCTCGCTCCTTCTTAATTTTTTCCAGTTCAGCCAGAAGAGCTGCAGTGTCATCATCATCACTGTCTTCCAAGTCCTCATCTTCATCATCCTCCTAAAATGAACAAAAGGAAACAAGTAGTAGTTCATTCATTTCATTTAATAAATACAGTTTTAAAATAAATACATCTTTTAATTCTGAAGATTGCTACAGAGATGTGCATCTTATCTGAGAAAAAAAAGAGAAGTCTCCCAGGCTGTACTGGTTTTCCCAGCGTGTTTACTGCAACAGTTCTGCCTTTGGGGAATTCTAACTAATCCAATATTGCCTGAGTCTAAAAACTACCAATATTTTAGGTGGTATTTTCAGTTCTCTAGTTTTTGTGCACTAGGAGTCACAGCGAACTTGCTCCCTCTAAGGGCACCACTGCAGCGTGGAACAGAATTCTCTGAAGCACTCTGGACTCCTGCCAGAGCAGAGCAACTGAGTAAGGAAACTGCAGGAACCAGTTGTTAGTTACCTGTCTTAAATCTTTAACATATCTAAAAGTACACATTCTATTAATAGCAAATCCCCAAGGCAGGACAATGAAAGGGAAGAAGACAGAAAAAGATACACACATCAGTAAGAGGATCATCCGCGTCAAGATTTGCTGCAGGAATCTGGTCTAGACGAGGCTTCTTGGACACAGAAGATGATGTCGTGTGCTCTAAGGGATAGGGTTAAAAAAAGTGATTTTACTTAACAGCATCTAATGTCAGAAAACAAAAATTTTCATTAACAAGTCGCCCTGCATTTGAGTAAGAAATAAGCTCACGCTTAGTTTTTCCTCCCCTCTCAATCTTAATGCCTGTGCTAATTCCCTTGTATCCTCAAACAAACACCCCCAAACTTACTATTTAGCCTCCAAGTAGTTTTTGAAGTTATTATTTCAATATGAAAGAACAGGAAAAAAAAAAAAGCTGTGGAGAAATATCTTTATTTTATATATCCAATTGCAGTGTTTCCATTGTGGACCACCCCAAAGCACTAATATTACCTAGTTTGGTCCAAATGATATCTGTTTTATCTGTGAATTTGAAATCCCCATAGTACTTGAGGTTTAGTTGTGAAGTGTACAGAAGTATCTAAATTCTGTCAAGCTTGATATTAAAAACGAGTATTTCTCAAAAAGAAAACCACCACCACCACCAAACATCCCAGCCTTTGATTTTTATTTTATATCTCATTCACTGTACACGAACAGAACCAGGTACTTTAAAAACAATGTATTAGTTCACTAGAAGATGAGTCATTCCCCTTCTCCTTCCTGCCTCATTTGTCCAAGCACAAAAAAGGCCTTTATTAACTGCACGTACCATTGCCAAACCGTTACAATCATACTGTACCAGCTGGCCTGCACGATGGCCTGTGCTCTTCTACTGGCTGCCCTAGATCTCCGCCAGCACGAAGCCAGCGTGAAAGACAGCGGACATTCCCTTGCAGGTCAACAGCTCTGAACTATCAGACCAATACCCTAAATTCTGCTCTCATGACATGCTGTCTGCAACCTGAAACTTGTAACATGGAATTCTGCGTGAATGCAGTGTCACACAACGGTCTTATTTCTTGATGAAGGGCTAGTTTTACCTCTTGTTGGTCTGTCTCTGTTCTTTTCTCTTGCAGCAACCCGTTCCCTCTCCTCCAGCTCCCTCCTGAAGTCACGGTTACGCACCTCTTCAGGAGCATCCTGAGTGGTCTGTCTGAAATAACAAGGAGAGAATAATAAACATAACAGGAAAATAACAGGAGAGAAGCTGAAGTTGTCAGCCTGCAGCTGGTAGCAATATTTGAAGGAGGCAAATAAACCCAGGGGTGAACAAGTTCAGAGCACAGAATAAGAGCTGGGTACACTGCAGACATGTACTTCTTCATTCTCTCTTCACCAGTCCCCTTCCCTGCACACGTTACACACAGACATGCAATAACATACACATGTTCCTTCCAGTGCCTCTTGAATTAAAGAAAAAAAACAACAACACACAATTCCTGTGAAAACAGGCTGACTGCATCTCCCTGCTGTCGGTGTTTGTAAATCTGTTCTCCTGCAGTCCAGGTTAATGCCTATCAGGTCAACTTTCCTCACAGTTTTATCAGCCCAAATTGCTGTTGCAAAGAAATCTCTAAGGCTTGTAAATAAGACCAAAACCCGAGTACACTTTTTTCAAACCTTTTCCCCCTGAGTAGAAAAGAGATAAAGTCCCATGCCTGGAAAAAAAAAAAGCTGGGAGAAGCAGCAAAACACCAGTGTTAGTGAAACACGTTGCAAATGCACTTTTTTCTCTCTATTATATAATACACGCTGGCCAAAAGCAACAGCCTATTTATACTTGAGTCACACTGCATTCCTCCCAGAGCGTGCTGGATTTTTGTGGAAACCTTGAGGAGAATTGATGAAGAAAAACCAAGCAGCAATTCTTTTCACCTTTCTGTGAACCCAGTTCTGGAAATAAGAGTGCCTGAAGAAACCCAGACTCTAGCCATTATAAATACACTGTGTGCAAAAGCTGTCTTTATGATGGAGCATTTCATTTGCTTTCGTAATTAAAAACCTGAATTCAGAATCCCTGACATGGCAGCAAAAACCCCGAGGCCCCGTGTCATTCAGGCAGCCCGAGTGGGACTGAGACACTGCATCTTTCCTGCAGTGATGCAGGCCTGGCAATTTAAGAGAGTCCACTTTGCGTTAGCTTTTGGGGAGAAAGAACAGGAGACATGTAATGCCCCCTCCATCTCTCTTGCACACATGAAGGGACTTGTTAAACACACATTGTGTAGCCCTGTATAAACTTCTCCCCACATGCTCCTTTCAAGACAGCAGCGTCGTGTTCCAAACCCCTGTGCTGTTCAAAGAGGCAAGCCAGCAGCCATTTTTCCTGTAATAACAGAATGCACTGGACAGCACTTTTGTTCTGTTGATTTTGGTACTGCTCAAAAAAAAACCAACCACACCCTCCCACTCCCTTATCCACATGTTCTGTGAAGGGAGGCAGGAGGGAAGAGGTGAAAGGGTAAGCATCTGCACAGAGAAAGTGCAAGTGGGAAACCTTAGCAGGAGTTTCACTGACAAGGGTCACATCAGCTAGATGAAAACAATTTTTGGCTGACACATTTCAGTTAAATTCCAGGTACCTGAGCCACACTGACTCCAGATTTCATATAATCTTTCAGCAGGGTATCAACAATTCATTATGAATTTCAAACACAGGATAATTTTTATGTAAAATCCTATTATCTTTCAGATTGGTTAAAGCAACTGCCTCCTTTAGGACCTGCACGAACTACTTGCAGTGTTTAATATCAGCTCTTCCAACGCCTGAGAGCTATTCCATGATTTCCCTGCCTCCTCTTAGTTCTCCTTCCCAGTGGTTCTCGGCCAATACACAACATAATTTTCCTCCTTTTGAGATGTTCAATCTGATCCTGCAAGTGACAGCAGCCTGAATGGCTCAGTCATCTCCTTCCATTCCCAAAGCTTTTCTTTTCACTCCACTGCCTGAACTACTCGGTCTCCAAAGCCCACCTTCTGATGACTCACTTCCACAGCCAGCAGTACGGACCACTACAATTCAACTTCTCAAGCTTGCAGGACCGTTCGGTCTCCTAAGTCTGCTTTGGAGACTTGCTGTTTCAGCCCACTCACTCAGCACTGCTGCACACCAGCTGGTCATAACAACAAAAAAACAAAACACCAAACATCCCTATCCTGTTTTCCCGTAAGCCAGACCAAACACGCAGTACTTACCTGTATTTGATTTTAGTATGAGAGGGAAGGTCTCTGCTGGAATACTGTTTGGATAGCTGGCTTAAGTCTCCTTCGCCTTTTCCTCTTCCTCCTCTCGCAGGTTCAAACGTGGGCCTTGCTGCTGTCGTCATTTTAATGACTACAGAATCAAGGGCAAAAAGCAGCCATTACTAGAGCTTACAGCGCAAGGCAGTCACCAGAACTACGCTGTTCCTGGAACTGTAGCAGCCAGGACAAATCTCTAGCCATCCCTTGGCACCTGACCCTTAAAATTTAAGGAGCTTTTTCCTTGACAGAATCTATTCAGATTTTCAAAAGAAAGTCTTTTCCAACACGAATGAAAGATGGCATTCAGATTTGAACGAGAATGCAAGGTCATGTTTATATAGTAAATAAAATGCCAGAAGCCAGTCTCCTCTCCTTAAGTCCCGGTGCTAAGCAAGTAACTGAACTCTTTCCCCTGAGAAAAGGACAGCCAAAAAACGTCTGCCTATTAGGAATGATTTCTCCTTCATTCCCCTACGTGTAGCTCAGTATCATCACCACCAGTGCTGGCTGACACGGCTCACAGCACGTCCACCATGGTGCCAGTAATTAGAGTGATGATGGTCACACACCCTCTAGGCTCTAGCCCTTGCCCTGGCCCTGTCAGTTCTCCTGTGCAGGCACAGCACCAATGTTGGTAACGTGGCTGAGCCCTGTGGGACTGCCCTGAGCAGCTCTCCAGCTGGCCAGCAGAACCTTCTGAAGAGCTAGGGGTAACGTTATCTCTGCAAGCACACAGCTGACAGCTTCAACCATACGTAAACCACGTGCAAATAACAAAATATCCTGCTTGGGGAAAGGCAGAAGTTCTCAGCAGCTCTTGTTTTAGAACCTGCAGGAACTCGCCTATCACCAGCACACCCTAAGAGTGGCATAACGGGTGCCAAGAGCTGCAGCTGTGACAAAGGAGCAAGCAGGCTCTGCGCAGCCTTGGCCACACGGACACACTGTCAGCACGCACTGCATACAGTGCTGCTGGACAGGAGCCAGGGACCAGGAGCCCAAACCACCCAGCCAAGGCCTCAAGACACCATGGCCAATACACAACCACTGCCTGGCTGATCGGTCAGTGCCACCTGAGATCTGTGAGGTGAGGCAGCACTCCCTTCTGCTTCAGTAGGGCATGCACACCCACTCACCACGGACTAGAGATGTATCTGCAGAGACGCAGGAAGAGCCAGAAGGCGGTGTTCAAGGTTGACAAGATAACAAATTTAAAGTGGAGAAGAACGAACAGATGATATTGTTCCATTTGCTTTTGTGATATTACAAATAAGATCTATTTATGCTCTACTTGCACAGAACACGTGGATTTGTGTTAAAACTAAACAACGTATTTGTTGCTCACAGCGACATCCCACCATGCAGAACACACTGATAGCGAAGCACTACCGAGAAAGCACAATTCACAGGCACAAATGCAAATAAAGAAGGGAGCCAGAAGCTAGCCAGGCTCACTAACAACTGCTGACACCTTCTACAACGCCGTGCGAGCCAGCTGGGGCCCAGCACGGCCTGTAAGATCTGCGAAAGCAGCTTGTTCTGTCCGCGCTGACTGCGGAAGGGGGATGTATGAGCTCAGGTTTCAGACCAGACCCAATCCGGAGCACCACCACCCCCAGCAACCACCCCCGCTCCTTCCTGAGCCCAGCCCGCATTTACCTTGGCTTTAAAAGCCCCACACCCCGCCCGAACCCCCGGGGGCCGCCCGCTCTTGTCAGGTTTTGGGATGGCAGCAATGGAGATGCCGCTTCAGGGCCCACAGCCAGGCAGGGCCGCCACGCAGCTCCCTCCCAACCCAAACGACAACGAGTGGGCTTACCCCGATGCTAGGATGCCTCAGAGCCCTCCCGGCCCCTCGGAGCCCCTCAGGGTCCCTCTCACAGCGGCCTCCTCCCGCAGCGCAGCCCGGCCCTACGCCGCCATCATCCCGCCCAGCGCCCAGCAGGCGGAGCGCCGGGAGGACTTACCATAGAGACGGGCCCGCCCGCCATCATGGCTGCCCGGCGCAGGGGCACGCCCCAAAATGGCGCCGCTCCGCGCCCAGCAATGGCGCCCCCTGCCCTCGGCGCTGATCCTTTGCAGGCTGTTCCTCCTTCACACGCGAGTTCACAAATAAAAAGTGTAGAAACAGCTACGGGAGTGATAAAACCTCCCAGTTCTTCCCTTTGCTTAACCTCAGCCTGCCAGTCAGCAGTCCCCGCCTTTACAAATACCCTCAAACTGGTGTGTTTTCACTGCTGTCCCCCCAAAATATCCTCAA